>NC_069505.1:634055126-634145126 GCF_027579735.1 Bombina bombina | reverse complement strand
TAGAGGAGGACAATTTATTAGCAGGCACTGGGGCTGAGGAGAGATTAGGACTTTTTCACTATGAGCTTGTTTCTCTGGGTCTGCACAAGAAATTAGAGAACGCTTAGTAGGAGGTGAATGCTTATAGATGGGCTAAGTTGCTGGCTAGCAAGGGACAGTCCCACTTTGGCTGCAGACTTTCAGTAGGTTGATTTTACTGTCGGCAATAGCTCAGTTTTTCTATATTAATGGCGACCGGAATTTCGCCTTGTCAACGCCCGCGATGGGCGGAGCTTAGAGTGGCCCCAATGTGGCGTTCAGCCTGTTCATTTTACTCGGCATTAGGTCCATTTATATAATAATGGGAATTTCGCCTTGATAACGCCCATGATGGGCGGAGCTTCGAGTGGCGCGAATTTGGCGTGCGCACTATGCTTCTATTCTATTTCTGGCCACATGTACTTCCTTCTAGTACGGAAGTGGTTATTGAGCTGAGTGAGAACCGGACAGGACTACTATGCTGTATCCGGATTTCTTTCATGTAATTGGCAAGAGTCCATGAGCTAGTGACGTATGGGATATACATTCCTACCAGGAGGGGCAAAGTTTTCCAAACCTCAAAATGCCTACAAATACACCCCTCACCACACCCACAATTCAGTTTTACAAACTTTGCCTCCTATGGAGGTGGTGAAGTAAGTTTGTGCTAAGATTCTACGTTGATATGCGCTTCTCAGCTTGTTGAAGCCCGGTTCCTCTCAGAGTGCAGTGAATGACAGAGGGATGTGAAGGGAGTATTACCTATTGAATACAGTGGTCATCCTAACGGGGATCTATTTCATAGGTTCTCTGTTATCGGTCGTAGAGATTCATCTCTTACCTCCCTTTTCAGATCGACGATATACTCTTATATATATACCATTACCTCTGCTGATTCTCGTTTCAGTACTGGTTTGGCTATATACTTTATGTAGATGATTGTCTTTTGGTAAGTAGGTTTTCTTTTATTTAAGACACTCTCAGCTATGGTTTGGCACTTTATATTTAAAGTTCTAAATATAATGTTTGTACTTATATTTGCCATGATTCAGGTTTATCAGTATATTTCCTTTTTGCAGACTGTCAGTTTCATATTTGGGAAATGTATATAAAAAAAAAATTCTTACCTGAAGTTTTCAAATTGACTTTTCTAAATTGCAGGCTGTTAGGCTCGCGGGAGCGCAAAATGCTATAATTTATTGCGTCATACTTGGCGCGAGACTTTTTTGGCGCGAGAATTACGTTTGTTGACGTATTTTCATCATTTCCGGCGTCTTAGTTGGCGCCGAGTTTTTTTTGCGTGCTTGCGTCATCTATGACGCTCGTGTTTGTTGCAGACGTTTTTGGTGCCAAAAAATATTTTGTCAGTTGTGGGCGTCATACTTTTGACATTATTTAAGTCTTCTTTTCTTTTTGCTTCTGGTTTCCAGAGGCCTATTCTGTTTGCATTTCTTTCCCATTCCTGAAAACTGTCATATAAGGAAATTGATAATTTCTTCTGTTAAGTGTGATCAGTCCACGGGTCATCATTACTTCTGGGATATTACTCCTCCCCAACAGGAAGTGCAAGAGGATTCACCCAGCAGAGCTGCATATAGCTCCTCCCCTCTACGTCACTCCCAGTCATTCTCTTGCACCCAACGACTAGATAGGATGTGTGAGAGGACTATGGTGATTATACTTAGTTTTATATCTTCAATCAAAAGTTTGTTATTTTAAAATAGCACCGGAGTGTGTTATTACCTCTCTGGCAGAGTTTGAAGAAGAATCTACCAGAGTTTTGCTATGATTTTAGCCGGAGTAGTTAAGATCATATTGCTGTTCTCGGCCATCTGAGGAGTGAGGTAAACTTCAGATCAGGGGACAGCGGGCAGATGAATCTGCATAGAGGTATGTAGCAGTTTTTATTTTCTGACAATGGAATTGATGAGAAAATCCTGCCATACCGATATAATGTCATGTATGTATACTTTACACTTCAGTATTCTGGGGAATGGTACTTCACTAGAATTACACTGTAAGAAATACATAAAGCTGTTTAATAACTAGAGATTATGTTTAACGTTTTTGCTGGAATGTAAAATCGTTTTCATTTGCTGAGGTACTGTGTGAATAAATGTTTGGGCACTATTTTTCCACTTGGCAGTTGCTTAATCTGTTTTTCTGACAGTTTCTGTTCTCCCTCACTGCTGTGTGTGAGGGGGAGGGGCCGTTTTTTGGCGCTTTTACTATGCATCAAATATTTCAGTCAGCAACTCATTGTATTCCCTGCATGATCCGGTTCATCTCTACAGAGCTCAGGGGTCTTCAAAACTTATTTTGAGGGAGGTAATTTCTCTCAGCAGAGCTGTGAGAATTATAGTTTGACTGAGATAAAAAACGTTTATTCTGTAATTTGTTTCCTACTTTCAGAATTTGTTATCTTTGCTAATGGGATTAAACCTTTGCTAAAGTTGTGTTGTTTACAAGGATTGAGGCTATAACTGTTTCAATTTATTAATTTTCAACTGTCATAGATCTTCTGTGCTTCTTAAAGGCACAGTACGTTTTAATATTATTCTAATTGAATTGTATTTCCAAGTTGCAAGTTTATTTGCTAGTGTGTTAAACATGTCTGATTCAGAGGATGATACCTGTGTTATTTGTTGCAATGCCAAAGTGGAGCCCAATAGAGATTTATGTACTAACTGTATTGATGCTACTTTAAATAAAAGTCAATCTGTACAAATTGAACAAATTTCACCAAACAACGAGGGGAGAGTTATGCCGACTAACTCGCCTCACGTGTCAGTACCTACATCTCCCACTCAGAGGGAGGTGCGTGATATTGTAGCGCCGAGTACATCTGGGCGGCCATTACAAATCACATTACAGGATATGGCTACTGTTATGACTGAGGTTTTGGCTAAATTGCCAGAACTAAGAGGTAAGCGTGATCACTCTGGGGTGAGAACAGAGTGCGCTGATAATATTAGGGCCATGTCAGACACTGCGTCACAGGTGGCAGAACATGAGGACGGAGAACTTCATTCTGTGGGTGACGGTTCTGATCCAAACAGACTGGATTCAGATATTTCAAATTTTAAATTTAAACTGGAAAACCTCCGTGTATTACTAGGGGAGGTGTTAGCGGCTCTGAATGATTGTAACACAGTTGCAATACCAGAGAAAATGTGTAGGTTGGATAAATATTTTGCGGTACCGACGAGTACTGAGGTTTTTCCTATACCTAAGAGACTTACTGAAATTGTTACTAAGGAGTGGGATAGACCCGGTGTGCCGTTCTCACCCCCTCCGATATTTAGAAAAATCTTTCCAATAGACGCCACCACAAGGGACTTATGGCAAACGGTCCCTAAGGTGGAGGGAGCAGTTTCTACCTTAGCTAAGCGTACCACTATCCCGGTGGAGGATAGCTGTGCTTTTTCAGATCCAATGGATAAAAAGTTAGAGGGTTACCTTAAGAAAATGTTTGTTCAACAAGGTTTTATATTGCAACCCCTTGCATGCATTGCGCCGATCACGGCTGCAGCGGCATTCTGGATTGAGTCTCTGGAAGAGAACATTGGTTCAGCTACTCTGGACGACATTACGGACAGGCTTAGAGTCCTTAAACTATCTAATTCATTCATTTCGGAGGCCGTAGTACATCTTACTAAACTTACGGCGAAGAATTCAGGATTCGCCATTCAGGCACGCAGGGCGCTGTGGCTAAAATCCTGGTCAGCTGATGTTACTTCTAAGTCTAAATTGCTTAATATACCTTTCAAAGGGCAGACCTTATTCGGGCCCGGGTTGAAAGAGATTATCGCTGACATTACAGGAGGTAAAGGCCATGCCCTGCCTCAGGACAAAGCCAAAGCCAAGACTAGACAGTCTAATTTTCGTTCCTTTCGTAATTTCAAAGCAGGAGCAGCATCAACTTCCTCTGCACCAAAACAGGAAGGAGCTGTTGCTCGCTACAGACAAGGCTGGAAACCTAACCAGTCCTGGAACAAGGGCAAGCAGACTAGGAAACCTGCTGCTGCCCCTAAAACAGCATGAATTGAGGGCCCCCGATCCGGGATCGGATCTAGTGGGGGGCAGACTTTCTCTCTTCGCCCAGGCTTGGGCAAGAGATGTTCAGGATCCCTGGGCGCTAGAGATAATATCTCAGGGATACCTTCTGGACTTCAAATACTCTCCTCCAAGAGAGAGATTTCATCTGTCAAGATTGTCAACAATCCAGACAAAGAAAGAGGCGTTTCTACGCTGCGTACAAGAGCTCTTGTTAATGGGAGTAATCCATCCAGTTCCACGATCGGAACAGGGACAGGGGTTTTACTCAAATCTGTGGTTCCCAAAAAAGAGGGAACTTTCAGACCAATCCTGGACTTAAAAATCCTAAACAAATTCCTAAGAGTTCCATCGTTCAAGATGGAGACTATTCGGACAATTTTACCTATGATCCAAGAGGGTCAATACATGACCACTGTAGATTTAAAAGATGCTTACCTTCACATACCGATTCACAAAGATCATTATCGGTACCTAAGGTTTGCCTTCCTAGACAGGCATTACCAGTTTGTGGCTCTTCCATTCGGATTGGCTACAGCTCCAAGAATCTTCACAAAGGTTCTGGGTGCTCTTCTGGCGGTACTAAGACCGCGGGGAATCTCGGTAGCTCCATACCTAGACGACATTCTGATACAAGCTTCAAGCTTTCAAACTGCCAAGTCTCATACAGAGTTAGTGCTGGCATTTCTAAGGTCACATGGATGGAAGGTGAACGAAAAGAAAAGTTCACTCGTTCCACTCACAAGAGTTCCCTTCCTGGGGACTCTTATAGATTCTGTAGAAATGAAGATTTACCTGACAGAGGACAGGCTAACAAGACTTCAAAGTGCTTGCCGCACCCTTCATTCCATTCAACACCCGTCAGTGGCTCAATGCATGGAGGTAATCGGCTTAATGGTAGCGGCAATGGACATAGTACCCTTTGCACGCTTACACCTCAGACCACTGCAACTGTGCATGCTAAGTCAGTGGAATGGGGATTACTCAGACTTATCCCCTTCTCTGAATCTGGATCAAGAGACCAGAAATTCTCTTCTATGGTGGCTTTCTCGGCCACATCTGTCCAGGGGGATGCCATTCAGCAGACCAGACTGGACAATTGTAACAACAGACGCCAGCCTTCTAGGTTGGGGTGCCGTCTGGAATTCTCTGAAGGCTCAGGGACAATGGAGTCAGGAGGAGAGTCTCCTGCCAATAAACATTCTGGAATTGAGAGCAGTTCTCAATGCCCTCCTGGCTTGGCCCCAGTTGACAACTCGGGGGTTCATCAGGTTTCAGTCGGACAACATCACGACTGTAGCTTACATCAACCATCAGGGAGGGACAAGAAGCTCCCTAGCTATGATGGAAGTATCAAAGATAATTTGCTGGGCAGAGTCTCACTCTTGCCACCTGTCAGCAATCCACATCCCGGGAGTGGAGAACTGGGAGGCGGATTTCTTAAGTCGTCAGACTTTTCATCCGGGGGAGTGGGAACTTCATCCGGAGGTCTTTGCCCAAATACTTCGACGTTGGGGCAAACCAGAGATAGATCTCATGGCGTCTCGACAGAACGCCAAGCTTCCTCGTTACGGGTCCAGATCCAGGGATCCAGGAGCAGTCCTGATAGATGCTCTGACAGCACCTTGGGACTTCAGGATGGCTTACGTGTTTCCACCCTTCCCGTTGCTTCCTCGATTGATTGCCAGAATCAAACAAGAGAGAGCATCAGTGATTCTAATAGCACCTGCGTGGCCACGCAGGACTTGGTATGCAGACCTGGTGGACATGTCATCCTGTCCACCTTGGTCTCTACCTCTGAAACAGGACCTTCTGATACAGGGTCCCTTCAAACATCAAAATCTAACTTCTCTGAAGCTGACTGCTTGGAAATTGAACGCTTGATTTTATCAAGACGTGGATTTTCTGAGTCAGTTATTGATACCTTAATACAGGCTAGGAAACCTGTTACCAGAAAGATTTACCATAAGATATGGCGTAAATACCTATATTGGTGTGAATCCAAAGGTTACTCTTGGAGTAAGGTTAGGATTCCTAGGATATTGTCTTTTCTACAAGAAGGTTTAGAAAAGGGTTTATCTGCTAGTTCATTAAAGGGACAGATCTCAGCTCTGTCCATTCTGTTACACAAACGTCTGTCAGAAGTTCCTGACGTCCAGGCTTTTTGTCAGGCTTTGGCCAGAATTAAGCCTGTGTTTAAAACTGTTGCTCCACCATGGAGTTTAAACCTTGTTCTTAATGTTTTACAGGGCGTTCCGTTTGAACCCCTTCATTCCATTGATATAAAGTTGTTATCTTGGAAAGTTCTATTTTTAATGGCTATTTCCTCGGCTCGAAGAGTCTCTGAATTATCAGCCTTACATTGTGATTCTCCTTATTTGATTTTTCATTCGGATAAGGTAGTCCTGCGTACTAAACCTGGGTTCTTACCTAAGGTAGTTACTAACAGGAATATCAATCAAGAGATTGTTGTTCCTTCTTTATGCCCAAATCCTTCTTCAAAGAAGGAACGTCTACTGCACAACCTGGATGTAGTCCGTGCTCTAAAATTTTACTTACAGGCAACTAAGGAATTTCGACAAACGTCTTCTCTGTTTGTCATTTACTCTGGGCAGAGGAGAGGTCAAAAAGCTTCCGCTACCTCTCTTTCTTTTTGGCTTCGTAGCATAATTCGTTTAGCTTATGAGACTGCTGGACAGCAGCCTCCTGAAAGAATTACAGCTCATTCTACTAGAGCTGTGGCTTCCACTTGGGCCTTCAAGAATGAGGCCTCTGTTGAACAGATTTGCAAGGCTGCAACTTGGTCTTCGCTTCATACTTTTTCCAAATTTTCCAAATTTTACACTTTTGCTTCATCGGAGGCTATTTTTGGGAGAAAGGTTCTTCAGGCAGTGGTTCCTTCTGTATAAAGAGCCTGCCTATCCCTCCCGTCATCCGTGTACTTTTGCTTTGGTATTGGTATCCCAGAAGTAATGATGACCCGTGGACTGATCACACTTAACAGAAGAAAACATAATTTATGCTTACCTGATAAATTCCTTTCTTCTGTAGTGTGATCAGTCCACGGCCCGCCCTGTTTTTAAGGCAGGTAAATATTTTTTAATTTATACTCCAGTCACCACTTCACCCTTGGCTTTTCCTTTCTCGTTGGTCCTTGGTCGAATGACTGGGAGTGACGTAGAGGGGAGGAGCTATATGCAGCTCTGCTGGGTGAATCCTCTTGCACTTCCTGTTGGGGAGGAGTAATATCCCAGAAGTAATGAAGACCCGTGGACTGATCACACTACAGAAGAAAGGAATTTATCAGGTAAGCATAAATTATGTTTTTGCTTTATATGTTGTTTTTTCTCTTACATTTGCAAGATGTCTCAAAACTGTTCCTGTATCAGAAAACACTGTTGGATTCCTGCTGACTGATATCAGTCCTACCAAAGCTAAGTTCATTTTAATGTTATGAATTTTATCTTTAGTTGTGGTTTGTAATAAGTTATCATGATAAACTTTTACATGCAGAGAAAATGTTCATCAGTATTAATGCATTGTCTGTTGCTATTCTTTTAAACATCTAATGTACAAGATATACCTGGGAATTTATAATCATATTTTTCTAATTCTATTCTGAAGGCTTTGTCTGCCATCCTGCCTTCTAATAAAATGTAAAGGTCTTTTTTTAAACTTCTCATTTAGTTGATGAATTTTCAAATGACCGACAACATACTGAATTATCCTTCATCAGATATTGACACTAACAAATCTACTTTTCTCCTGTTAAGTGTGATCAGTCCACGGGTCATCATTACTTCTGGGATATTAACTCCTCCCCAACAGGAAGTGCAAGAGGATCACCCAGCAGAGCTGCTATATAGCTCCTCCCCTCTACGTCACACCCAGTCATTCTCTTGCACCCAACTAATAGATAGGATGTGTGAGAGGACTGTGGTGATTTTACTTAGTTTTTATGACTTCAATCAAAAGTTTGTTATTTTAAAACAGCACCGGAGCGTGTTGTTCATTCTCAGGGAGAATTTGAAGAAGAATCTACCTGCGTTTTCTATATGATTTTAACCGGAGTAGTTAAGATCATGTTGCTGTTCTCGGCCATCTGAGGGGTGAGGTATACTTCAGATCAGGGGACAGCGGGCAGGTTCACCTGCAAAGAGGTATGTAGCAGCTTATTATTTTCTGAGAATGGAATTGACTAGAAAATACTGCAAATACCTATATAAAGTAAGTTCAGCCTTAAATGCAGTAGTAGCAACTGGTATCAGGCTGTCATGTATGTATATTTTCACTTCAGTATTCTGGGGAATGGCACTTCACTGGAATGATACTGTACGAATAAAACCTTAGCCTATATTGAGAACGGCTAGCAGTAGGTTTCTGTGACAATTTATTTATTTGAGGTTAAACGTTTTGCTGGCATGTTAAATCGTTTAATTTTCTGAGGTACTGGGTGAAAAATTGTGTTGGGCACTAATTATCCACTTGGCGGGCATTTTATTTAATTTTTGACAGTTTACTGATCTCCCTCACTGTTGTGTGTGAGGGGGAGGGGCTTAATTTGGCGCTTTTACTACGCATCAGGAATTCAGTGACAAGTCTGTTTTTCTTCCCTGCATGATCCGGTTCGTCTCTACAGAGCTCAAGGGTCTTCAAAAGTTATTTTGAGGGAGGTAATGACTCACAGCAGACCTGTGAGATAGTGCTTTGACTGTGATAAAAAAAACGTTATATTCTGTACATTTTTTCTGCCATTTAAGGGTTAGTTATCCATTGCTAATGGGGGCAATCCTTTGCTAAATTTATATTTTTACCGGAAAGAATTTGATTTTATTGTTTTCAACTGTCATAACTTCTGTGCTTCTTAAGGGCACAGTACGTTTTTTTTTTTTTTTTTTTTTCATACTATTGAAAATTAAAGTGAAAAGTATTTCCAAGCTGCTGGTTTAATTGCTAGTGTGTTTAACATGTCTGACTCAGAGGAATATCTCTGTGCTATATGTGCTAAAGCCAAAGTGGAGCCCAATAGAAATTTATGTACTAATTGCATTGATTCTACTTTAAATAAAAGTCAATCTGTACAAATTGAACATCACTCACCTAACAACGAGGGGAAAGTTATGCCGACTAACTTGCCTCACGTGTCAGTACCTGCATCTCCCGCTCGGGAGGTGCGTGATATGGTAACGCTGAGTACTTCAGGGCGGCCATTACAAATCACATTGCAGGACATGGCTAATGTTATGACTGAAGTTTTGTCTAAATTACCCGAACTTAGAGGGAAGCGTGACCACTCTGGGGTGAGAACAGAGTGCGCTGATGATACTAGGGCCATGTCAGATACTGGGTCACAGTATGCGGAACATGAGGACGAAGAGCTTCAATCTGCAGGTGACGGTTCTGATCCCAATAGAGTGGATTCAGACATTTCTAATTTTAAGTTTAAGCTTGAGAACCTCCGCGTTCTACTAGGGGAGGTATTAGCGGCTCTGAATGATTGTAACACCGTTGCAATTCCAGAGAAGTTATGTAGGCTGGATAGATACTATGCGGTACCGGCGAGTACTGACGTATTTCCTATACCTAAGAGGCTTACAGAGATAATTACTAAGGAGTGGGATAGGCCCGGTGTACCCTTTTCCCCCCCTCCTGTATTTAGAAAAATGTTCCCAATAGACGCCACCACACAGGACTTATGGCAGACGATCCCTAAGGTGGAGGGAGCAGTTTCTACTCTGGCTAAGCGTACTACTATCCCGGTGGAGGATAGCTGTGCCTTTTCAGATCCAATGGATAAAAAATTAGAGGGTTACCTTAAGAAAATGTTTGTTCAACAAGGTTTTATATTACAACCCCTTGCATGTATTGCGTCTGTCACGGCCGCGGCCGCTTTTTGGTCCGAGTCCCTGGAAGAGACTCTTGACTCAATTACTATCGAAGAAATTTCAAACAGGCTTAAAACACTTAAGCTAGCTAATTCATTTGTTTCAGATGCCGTAGTACATTTAACTAAACTTACGGCTAAGAATTCCGGTTTCGCCATTCAGGCACGCAGAGCACTGTGGCTAAAATCGTGGTCAGCTGACGTTACTTCTAAATCTAAGTTACTTAACATACCTTTCAAAGGGCAGACCTTATTCAGGCCCGGTTTGAAAGAAATTATCGCTGACATTACAGGAGGTAAAGGCCATGCCCTGCCTCAAGACAGAGCCAAGCCTAGGGCTAGACAGTCTAATTTTCGTTCCTTTCGTAATTTCAAGGCAGGAGCAGCATCAACTTCCTCTGCTCCAAAACAGGAAGGAGCTGTTGCTCGTTACAGACAAGGCTGGAGACCTAACCAGTCCTGGAACAAGGGCAAGCAGGCCAGAAAACCTGCTGCTGCCCCTAAGACAGCATAAATTGAGGGCCCCCGATCCGGGAACGGATCTAGTGGGGGGCAGACTTTCTCTCTTCGCCCAGGCTTGGGCAAGAGATGTCCAGGATCCCTGGGCACTAGAGATCATATCTCAGGGATATCTTCTGGACTTCAAATCCTCTCCCCCAAAGGGGAGATTCCATCTGTCAAGGTTGTCAACAAACCAAATAAAGAAGGAGGCGTTTCTACGCTGCGTACAAGATCTGTTACTAATGGGAGTGATCCATCCGGTTCCGCGGTCGGAACACGGACAGGGATTTTACTCAAATCTGTTTGTGGTTCCCAAGAAAGAAGGAACCTTCAGACCAATCTTGGATTTAAAGATCCTAAACAAATTCCTAAGAGTTCCATCGTTCAAAATGGAAACTATTCGGACAATTCTACCCATGATCCAAAGGGGTCAGTACATGACCACAGTGGATTTAAAGGATGCTTACCTTCACATACCGATTCACAGAGATCATCACCGGTACCTAAGGTTTGCCTTCCTAGACAGGCATTACCAGTTTGTAGCTCTTCCATTCGGATTGGCTACGGCTCCAAGAATCTTCACAAAGGTTCTGGGGGCTCTTCTGGCAGTCCTAAGACCGCGAGGAATTTCGGTAGCTCCTTACCTAGACGACATTCTGATACAAGCTTCAAGCTTTCAAACTGCCAAGTCTCATACAGAGTTAGTACTGGCATTTCTAAGGTCGCATGGGTGGAAGGTAAACGAAAAGAAGAGTTCTCTTTTTCCACTCACAAGAGTTCCCTTCTTGGGGACTCTTATAGACTCTGTAGAAATGAAGATCTACCTGACAGAAGACAGGTTAACAAAGCTTCAAAACGCTTGCCGTGTCCTTCATTCCATTCAACACCCGTCAGTGGCTCAATGCATGGAGGTGATCGGCTTAATGGTAGCGGCAATGGACATAGTACCTTTTGCACGCCTACACCTCAGACCGCTGCAATTGTGCATGCTAAGTCAGTGGAATGGGGATTACTCAGATTTGTCCCCTACTCTGAATCTGGATCAAGAGACCAGAAATTCTCTTCTATGGTGGCTTTCTCGGCCACATCTGTCCAGGGGGATGCCATTCAGCAGGCCAGATTGGACGATTGTAACAACAGACGCCAGCCTGCTAGGTTGGGGCGCTGTCTGGAATTCCCTGAAGGCTCAGGGATCTTGGTCTCAGGAGGAGAGTCTCCTGCCAATAAACATTCTGGAATTGAGAGCAGTTCTCAATGCCCTTCTGGCTTGGCCCCAGTTAACAACGCGGGGGTTCATCAGGTTTCAGTCGGACAACATCACGACTGTAGCTTACATCAACCATCAAGGAGGGACAAGAAGCTCCCTAGCGATGATGGAAGTTTCAAAGATAATTCGCTGGGCAGAGTCTCACTCTTGCCACCTATCAGCAATCCACATTCCGGGAGTGGAGAACTGGGAGGCGGATTTCCTAAGTCGTCAGACTTTTCATCCGGGGGAGTGGGAACTTCATCCGGAAGTCTTTGCCCAAATACTTCGACGTTGGGGCAAACCAGAAATAGATCTCATGGCGTCTCGACAGAACGCCAAGCTTCCTTGTTACGGGTCCAGATCCAGGGATCCGGGAGCGGCCCTGGTGGATGCTTTGACAGCACCTTGGACCTTCGGGAAGGCTTATGTGTTCCCACCCTTCCCGATGCTTCCTCGATTGATTGCCAGGATCAAACAGGAGAAAGCATCAGTGATTCTAATAGCTCCTGCGGTGCCACGCAGGACCTGGTATGCAGATCTAGTGGACATGTCATCCTGTCCACCTTGGTCTCTGCCTCTGAGACAGGACCTTCTGATTCAGGGTCCCTTCAAACATCAAAATCTAATTTCTCTGAAGCTGACTGCCTGGAAATTGAACGCTTGATTTTATCAAAACGTGGATTTTCTGAGTCAGTAATTGATACCCTAATACAGGCTAGGAAGCCTGTTACCAGAAAGATTTACCATAAGATATGGCGTAAATACCTATATTGGTGTGAATCCAAAGGTTACTCTTGGAGTAAGGTTAGGATTCCTAGGATATTGTCTTTTCTACAAGAAGGTTTAGAAAAGGGTTTATCCGCTAGTTCCTTAAAGGGACAGATCTCAGCTCTGTCCATTCTGTTACACAAGCGTCTGTCAGAAGTTCCAGACGTTCAGGCTTTTTGTCAGGCTTTGGCCAGGATTAAGCCTGTGTTTAAATCTGTTGCTCCGCCATGGAGTTTAAACCTTGTTCTTAACGTTTTACAGGGCGTTCCGTTTGAACCCCTCCATTCCATTGATATAAAGTTGTTATCCTGGAAAGTTCTGTTCTTAATAGCTATTTCCTCGGCTCGTAGAGTCTCTGAGTTATCAGCCTTACATTTTATCTGATTTTTCACTCAGATAAGGTAGTTCTGCGTACTAAACCTGGGTTCTTACCTAAGGTAGTCACTAACAGGAATATCAAACAAGAGATTGTTGTTCCATCCTTGTGTCCAAATCCTTCTTCAAAGAAGGAACGTCTTCTGCACAATCTGGATGTAGTTCGTGCCCTAAAATTCTATTTACAGGCAACTAAAGACTTTCGACAAACGTCTTCCCTGTTTGTCGTTTATTCTGGCCAGAGGAGAGGTCAAAAAGCTTCTGCTACCTCTCTCTCTTTTTGGGTTCGTAGCATAATACGTTTAGCTTATGAGACTGCTGGACAGCAGCCTCCTGAAAGAATTACAGCTCATTCCACTAGAGCTATGGCTTCCACTTGGGCCTTTAAGAATGAGGCCTCTGTTGAACAGATTTGCAAGGCTGCAACTTGGTCTTCGCTTCATACTTTTTCCAAATTTTACAAATTTGACACTTTTGCTTCTTCGGAGGCTATTTTTGGGAGAAAGGTTCTTTAGGCAGTGGTTCCTTCCGTATAAAGATCCTGCCTGTCCCTCCCGTCATCCGTGTACTTTTGCTTTGGTATTGGTATCCCAGAAGTAATGATGACCCGTGGACTGATCACACTTAACAGGAGAAAACATAATTTATGCTTACCTGATAAATTCCTTTCTCCTGTAGTGTGATCAGTCCACGGCCCGCCCTGTTTTTTATGGCAGGTCTAAATTTTTAAATTATACTCCAGTCACCACTGCACCCTTTAACTTCTCCTTTCTCGTTGGTTCCTGGTCGAATGACTGGGTGTGACGTAGAGGGGAGGAGCTATATAGCAGCTCTGCTGGGTGATCCTCTTGCACTTCCTGTTGGGGAGGAGTTAATATCCCAGAAGTAATGATGACCCGTGGACTGATCACACTACAGGAGAAAGGAATTTATCAGGTAAGCATAAATTATGTTTTTTATTCTTAAATGGAGTACATTCGTTCTTTGTTGAAAAAGTGTTGATTATATTGGCTATTGAGGAGACTAGTCCTCTTGATTTTAAGGCTAGCTAACATTTAAATTCTGTTTATTAACCTCCTGTGGTTACTTCAGAGGTTTTTTTCCAGTTCCTAATACTGGGGAATGGAATAGGCCTGGTGGTACTTTTATTCCTTCTTTAAGGTTTTAAAAAATTGTATCCTTTGCCAGCAGTTTGGAGTTTTGGGAAAAGATCCCCAAAGTTAATGGGGCTATCTCTACTCTTGCTAGACGTACTACTATTCCTATGGAAAAACATAATTTATGTAAGAATTTTTTAATCTTTATAATGAAAAAAACTGAAATTATAAGCAGAAGAATCAAACTGAAACAGCTGCCTGAAGTACTTTTCTTTCATGTAATTAGCAAGAGTCCATGAGCTAGTGACGTATGGGATATACATTCCTACCAGGAGGGGCAAAGTTTCCCAAACCTTAAAATGCCTATAAATACACCCCTCACCACACCCACAATTCAGTTTTACAAACTTTGCCTCCCATGGAGGTGGTGAAGTAAGTTTGTGCTAGATTCTACATTGATATAAGAGAGTATTGCCTATTTGAATACAATGGTCTTCCTCTAGGGCAGTGCTTTCCAAACTGTGTGTCGGGACACACTAGTGTGTCGGCAGCAGTGTGTAGGTGTGTCCCTGCTTCAGCACAAATTTTTTTAAATTTAATTATTTTTTTTTTAAATTGTTTTTTGGTTTCTGACTTTCCACCACCTGCCTGCTACGCATACCACATGGTTGACACGTGATTGATACCTAGTGGGTCACAGATCATCTTAACCAATTGGCACAGCTCAGTGGGAACTGAAACTATTACCATTGGCGGATTTGGCGGCACATTGGCTCCTGACTGCACGTGTAGTCTCCTTAATTGGCTCGTGACTGCAAGTGTAGCCAGTGAGTGGGACAGCAGTGTGTTTGCAGCGCAGGCAGTAGTCAGTCGGACTCACAGAGCTCTGAGGGTGGCAGCTTAAACACTGAGCTGAAGTCAGAAGTCATTGGAATTTTTTGCAGCTAGCTCCCAGTAGTGCATTGCTGCTCCTGCTCTTGATATATGGATAGGAAGTGGAAGCTTAAAAATGCTTGATGATGAAATGTGAGTGTCTTTATCTAATATTACACCAAATATTCCGAAACTGTGTTCATCCCATCAACCTCATACATCCTTTTTGCTAGTACAACTGAATTACTGTGTCGCGAAATGATGTAGGTCTACAAAGTGTGTCACCAACATGAAAAGTTTGGAAAGCTCTGCTCTAGGGGATCTATTTCATAGGTTCTCTGTTATCGGTCGTAGAGATTTCTTCTCCTACCTCCCTTTTCAGATCGACGATATACTCTTATATACCATTACCTCTACTGATTCTCGTTTCAGTACTGGTTTGGCTATCTACTATATATAGATGAGTGTCTTAGGATAAGTAAGTCTTATTTTATTATGACACTCTAAAGCTATGGTTGGGCACTTTATTTGTAAAGTTCTAAATATATGTCTTTAAACTTATATTTGCCATGATTCAGGATAATCAGTATTCCTTCATTCAGACAGTCAGTTTCATTATTTGGGATAATGCATATGAATAAATATTTTTTTCTTACCTTAAAAATTTTCAATTGACTTTTTTCCCTGCAGGCTGTTAGGCTCGCGGGGGCAGAAAATGCTTCAATTTATTGCGTCATTCTTGGCGCAAACTTTTTTGGCGCAAAATTTTGTCATTTCCGGCGCCGCAGTTGACGCCGGAAGTTTGTTCGTAGTTACGTCATTTTTTGACGCTGATTCTATTTTAAAGGTTTTGTCTGACAATCCCGCCTTCTAATAAAAAATTTTAGGTCTTTTTCAAACTTCTTTTTTTAGTTGATGAAGTTTCAATGACCAACAACATAATGAATTATCCTTCTCTGATGGTGTTTTTTTCTCATTCAGAATTTTTCTTCATCAGATATTGACATTAGCAAATCTACTTTTTTATTTTTTAATAGAGTACATTTGTTATTTGTTCAAAAAGGTGTTGATTATTTTGGATATTGAAGTAACTAGTTCTTTGGATTTTAAAGACTAGCTAACATTTAAATTCTGCTTATTTATCTTCTGTGATTTCTTCAGAGGTTTTTTCCAGTTCCTGATACTAGGGAATGGAATAGGCTGAGAATTTTCTTTTAGTCCTTCTTTAAGGTTTTTTAAATTGTATTCTTTGCCAGCAGTTAGTTTTGAGGAAAGATTCCCCAAGTTAATGGGGCTATCTCTACTCCTGCTAAATATACTATTATTCTTATAGCAAATAGTATTTTTTTTTTTTCCTTCAGATGGTTGTATCTTATTTAAGGAAAATTATTTTCAGGTACTTTTCTTAGACCTGTAATTTATTTGGCTGATGTTGCAATTGCTTCATCTTTCTGGTTGGATACTTTAAGATCAAGTATCGGATTATGATTTGTTTAGCATTGTTAAAAGGACAAAATCTACTACTCATTTGAAGTTCAGACTAAGTGCTATTGCATTGTCTTGCTATCTTGCATTTGTTGATTGTGCAAGTCCAGTGTGTTGACTGGTCCTTTAACTTGATTAACATGCTAATAATTTCATTTGTGTTGTCATTTTATTAAATATTTTCGCAAATGAGGTTTAATCTATGTCTTTAGCTATTTTAGCTAGAAGAACTTTGTGATTTCAATCTTGGAATGCTAATTTGATTTCTAAAATCCATATTTCTTTTTTTCCAAGGTAATCAATTATTTGGTTCATAATTGGATTAAATTCTTTAACTGTTACTCTGGGCTTCAAGATTGAGTTCTAAGACTAAAACTTTAAGCTTATATTAGTTTTTTTGTTCTTACTAAGGAACGGAATCCTAAATTCTTCCCCAAGTAACATGTTTATAATTTTTTCTTCATTCAATTAAGCCTTTTAAAAGTTCAAAGTCAGCTCCCCAAATTTGCATGTAGGTGCGGTTCTTATTCCAGCTTGGCTGGTATGGGGCAGGTTAAGACTTTTTTGAAATTTGTTTGGTTCTATTCGGTCCAAACTTCTTAGACTTTGGGTACAGAATAGGATTCAAAGTAAAACCGTCTGTGAGAAGTCTTTTTTTCTCTATCATATTCCAGCTATTCCAGTAAGACTAACACTTTTCTGAAGTGTGTTTCAGACCTATATGTTTTGGGTACTGGTGAAGTGCGGCTGGTCACCCGTTGGGGCTCAAGCGCTGCTCAGACCTGGAGTTTTCTGGGTTATTTATTCCAGTTTCATTTTAGGAACTGGGTTTTGGGGTTTTATTCAAGACTATTCATTGTTCCAAAGATAGAAAATCTTTTTGAATTGTCATATAAGTGTACCATCTTTTAGAATGGTGTTTATATGGTCTATTCTGCCTTTTTGGTCAGTGATGGCATTATTTGTTTACAATAGATACAATAGATGCATATCTTCATTTTCTGTTTTCATTCAGATTATTTTCATTTTCTGAGATTCTCTTTTTTTGACAAGCATTACCAATTTGTTGCTTTTCCTTCTGGTCTAGCGACAGCTCTAAGAATCTTTTCAAGGTTCTCAGTGTTCCTTATTTGGACGGTATCGTGGTACTGCCTCAGTCTTTTCGTTCTGCGGAATCTCATACGATTCAACTTTGTTGTTTCTTCAAGACATGGTTAGAGGATCTTTTTATCAAAAGCTCCTCGATTCCTCACACAAGGGTCACCTTTTTTAGGTTTCCAGATAGATTGTGTCAATGTTTTGTCTCTAACAGACAAGTGACAAGTTTATTAGCTTCCGTTTGTTGGAACCTTCAGTCTCTATTATTTCCTTCAAGTTGCTATATATGCATGGAAGTTTTAGTTTTCATGGCTGCAGCATTGGATTCGATTCCCTTTGATCATTTCATAGGAAACCTTTTCCAGTTTTTTATGCTGAATAATGGTGCAGGGATTCTAGGATATCACTTTTTATATCTTTGAATCCTAATGTTTAACTATCTTTGATTCGGTGGTTAAGATCACCATCATTTAGTTCTACAGGTCTCTTCGGTTCTTTCAACCTGGACCATGATCTCTACAGATGTGAGTCTTTTAGGTTGGGAGGCTGTCTGAGGATCTCTGTCAGCACAAGGGGTTTGGAAATCTCAGGAGGCAAGATTACCATTTGATATTTTGGAACTCTGTGCATTCTCAGAGTTCTTCAGTTGGTTTCTTTTTGAAGAAGAGACATTTATTGTTTTTTTTCAGACAGACAATATCACAACTGTGGCGTATGTCAATCATCAGGGTGGGACTATCAGTCCTTAGGCTGTGATAGAAGTATCTCGGATATTTGCTTGGGCTAAATCCAGCTCCTATCTAATTTCTGTGGTCTTTTTCCCAGGTATAGACAATTGGGAAGCGGATTGTCTCTGTTAATTAAGCTTTACATCCGGGAGAATGGTCTCTTTACCCAGATATGTTTTTCAATTTTTCAGATGTGAGGGCTTACAGAAATAAATCTGATGGCATCTCATCTAAACAAGGAACTTCCCAGGGGCCTATTCAGGTCCGGGGATCCTCAGGCGGAAGTAGTGTATGCATTGACACTTCCTTGGAATTATCAATCTGCCTATATTTTTTCATCTCTGGTTCTTCTTTTAAGAGTGATTTTCAAAATCATCAGAGAGCAATCTTTGGTGTGGCTGGTGGCTCCAGCATGGCCACACAGGTTTTGGTATATGGTTCTTGTTCGGATGTCCAGTTGCCAATCTTGGTTACTTCCATTAAGGCCAGACCTTATATTTTAACATTCATTTTTTTTAATCAGGAATTCAAATTATTAATTTGATGGTATGAAAATTTAACGCTTAGTACTTAGTCATAGAAGTTTCTCTGACTCAGGCCTAGATTTAGAGTTCGGCGGTAGCCGTCAAAACCAGCGTTAGAGGCTCCTAACGCTGGTTTTGGGCGCCCGCTGGTATTTGGAGTCAGTGATTAAAGGGTCTAACGCTCACTTTTCAGCCGCGACTTTTCCATACCGCAGATCCCCCTACGCCATTTGCGTAGCCTATCTTTTCAATGGGATCTTTCTAACGCTGGTATTTAGAGTCGTTTCTGCAGTGAGCGTTAGAGCTCTAACGACAAGATTCCAGCCGCCTGAAAATAGCAGGAGTTAAGAGCTTTCTGGGCTAACGCCGGTTTATAAAGCTCTTAACTACTGTACCCTAAAGTACACTAACACCCATAAACTACCTATGTACCCCTAAACCGAGGTCCCCCCACATCGCCGCCACTCGATTAAAATTTTTAACCCCTAATCTGCCGACCGCCACCTACGTTATACTTATGTACCCCTAATCTGCTGCCCCTAACACCGCCGACCCCTGTATTATATCTATTAACCCCAAACATGCCCCCCACAACGTCGCCGCAAGCTACTTAAAATAATTAACCCCTAATCTTCCGACCGCAAATCGCCGCCACCTACGTTATCCCTATGTACCCCTAATCTGCTACCCCTAACATCGCCGACCCCTATGTTATATTTATTAACCCCTAATCTGCCCCCCACAACGTCGCCGACACCTACCTACACTTATTAACCCCTAATCTGCCGAGCGGACCTGAGCGCTACTATAATAAAGTTATTAACCCCTAATCCGCCTCACTAACCCTATCATAAATAGTATTAACCCCTAATCTGCCCTCCCTAACATCGCCGACACCTACCTTCAATTATTAACCCCTAATCTGCCGACCAGAGCTCACCGCTATTCTAATAAATGTATTAACCCCTAAAGCTAAGTCTAACCCTAACACTAACACCCCCCTAAGTTAAATATAATTTTTATCTAACGAAATAAATTAACTCTTATTAAATAAATAATTCCTATTTAAAGCTAAATACTTACCTGTAAAATACATCCTAATATAGCTACAATATAAATTATAATTATATTATAGCTATTTTAGGATTAATATTTATTTTACAGGCAACTTTGTAATTATTTTAACCATGTACAATAGCTATTAAATAGTTAAGAACTATTTAATAGTTACCTAGTTAAAATAATTACAAATTTACCTGTAAAATAAATCCTAACCTAAGATATAATTAAACCTAACACTACCCTATCAATAAAATAATTAAATAAACTACCTACAATTACCTACAATTAACCTAACACTACACTATCAATAAATTAATTAAACACAATTGCTACAAATAAATAAAATTAAATAAACTATCTAAAGTACAAAAAATAAAAAAGAACTAAGTTACAGAAAATAATAAAATATTTACAAACATAAGAAAAATATTACAACAATTTTAAACTAATTACACCTACTCTAAGCCCCCTAATAAAATAACAAAGCCCCCCAAAATAAAAAATTCCCTACCCTATTCTAAAATACAAATATTACAAGCTCTTTTACCTTACCAGCCCTGAACAGGGCCCTTTGCGGGGCATGCCCCAAGAATTTCAGCTCTTTTGCCTGTAAAAAAAAACATACAATACCCCCCCCCCAACATTACAACCCACCACCCACATACCCCTAATCTAACCCAAACCCCCCTTAAATAAACCTAACACTACCCCCCTGATGATCTTCCTACCTTGTCTTCACCATGCCAGGTTCACCGATCCGTCCTGGCTCCAAGATCTTCATCCAACCCAAGCGGGGGCTAGACATCCACTGAAGAAGTCCAGAAGAGGGTCCAAAGTCTTCCTCCTATCCGGCAAGAAGAGGACATCCGGACCGGCAAACATCTTCTCCAAGCGGCATCTTCTATCTTCTTCCATCCGATGACGACCGGCTCCATCTTGAAGACCTCCAGCGCGGATCCATCCTCTTCTTCCGACGACTAGACGACGAATGACGGTTCCTTTAAGGGACGTCATCCAAGATGGCGTCCCTCGAATTCCGATTGGCTGATAGGATTCTATCAGCCAATCGGAATTAAGGTAGGAATTTTCTGATTGGCTGATGGAATCAGCCAATCAGAATATAGTTCAATCCGATTGGCTGATCCAATCAGCCAATCAGATTGAGCTCGCATTCTATTGGCTGATCGGAACAGCCAATAGAATGCGAGCTCAATCTGATTGGCTGATTGGATCAGCCAATCGGATTGAACTATATTCTGATTGGCTGATTCCATCAGCCAATCAGAAAATTCCTACCTTAATTCCGATTGGCTGATAGAATCCTATCAGCCAATCGGAATTCGAGGGACGCCATCTTGGATGACGTCCCTTAAAGGAACCGTCATTCATCGTCTAGTCGTCGGAAGAAGAGGATGGATCCGCGCTGGAGGTCTTCAAGATGGAGCCGGTCGTCATCGGATGGAAGAAGATAGAAGATGCCGCTTGGAGAAGATGTTTGCCGGTCCGGATGTCCTCTTCTTGCCGGATAGGAGGAAGACTTTGGACCCTCTTCTGGACTTCTTCAGTGGATGTCTAGCCCCCGCTTGGGTTGGATGAAGATCTTGGAGCCAGGACGGATCGGTGAACCTGGCATGGTGAAGACAAGGTAGGAAGATCATCAGGGGGGTAGTGTTAGGTTTATTTAAGGGGGGTTTGGGTTAGATTAGGGGTATGTGGGTGGTGGGTTGTAATGTTGGGGGGGGGGTATTGTATGTTTTTTTTTACAGGCAAAAGAGCTGAAATTCTTGGGGCATGCCCCGCAAAGGGCCCTGTTCAGGGCTGGTAAGGTAAAAGAGCTTGTAATATTTGTATTTTAGAATAGGGTAGGGAATTTTTTATTTTGGGGGGCTTTGTTATTTTATTAGGGGGCTTAGAGTAGGTGTAATTAGTTTAAAATTGTTGTAATATTTTTCTTATGTTTGTAAATATTTTATTATTTTCTGTAACTTAGTTCTTTTTTATTTTTTGTACTTTAGATAGTTTATTTAATTTTATTTATTTGTAGCAATTGTGTTTAATTAATTTATTGATAGTGTAGTGTTAGGTTAATTGTAGGTAATTGTAGGTAGTTTATTTAATTATTTTATTGATAGGGTAGTGTTAGGTTTAATTATATCTTAGGTTAGGATTTATTTTACAGGTAAATTTGTAATTATTTTAACTAGGTAACTATTAAATAGTTCTTAACTATTTAATAGCTATTGTACATGGTTAAAATAATTACAAAGTTGCCTGTAAAATAAATATTAATCCTAAAATAGCTATAATATAATTATAATTTATATTGTAGCTATATTAGGATGTATTTTACAGGTAAGTATTTAGCTTTAAATAGGAATTATTTATTTAATAAGAGTTAATTTATTTCGTTAGATAAAAATTATATTTAACTTAGGGGGGTGTTAGTGTTAGGGTTAGACTTAGCTTTAGGGGTTAATACATTTATTAGAATAGCGGTGAGCTCCGGTCGGCAGATTAGGGGTTAATAATTGAAGGTAGGTGTCGGCGATGTTAGGGAGGGCAGATTAGGGGTTAATACTATTTATGATAGGGTTAGTGAGGCGGATTAGGGGTTAATAACTTTATTATAGTAGCGCTCAGGTCCGCTCGGCAGATTAGGGGTTAATAATTGTAGGTAGGTGTCGGCGACGTTGTGGGGGGCAGATTAGGGGTTAATAAATATAACATAGGGGTCGGCGATGTTAGGGCAGCAGATTAGGGGTACATAGGGATAACGTAGGTGGCGGCGGTTTACGGAGCGGCAGATTAGGGGTTAAAAGTGTAATGCAGGGGTCAGCGATAGCGGGGGCGGCAGATTAGGGGTTAATAAGTGTAAGGTTAGGGGTGTTTAGACTCGGGGTACATGTTAGGGTGTTAGGTGCAGACTTAGGAGGTGTTTCCCCATAGGAAACAATGGGGCTGCGTTAGGAGCTGAACGCTGCTTTTTTGCAGGTGTTAGGTTTTTTTTCAGCTCAAACAGCCCCATTGTTTCCTATGGGAGAATCGTGCACGAGCACGTTTTTGATGCCGGCCGCGTCCGTAAGCAACTCTGGTATCGAGAGTTGCATTTGCGGTAAAAATGCTCTACGCTCCTTTTTTGGAGCCTAACGCAGCATTTGTTTGAACTCTCGATACCAGAGTTAAATTTATGGTGCGGCCAGAAAAAAACCCGCGGAGCGTTAACAGCCCTTTTACCGCCGAACTCTAAATCTAGGCCTCTGTGATTAATACTATGTTGCAGGCTCGTAAATCTGTGTCTAGTAGGATTTATTATCGAGTTTGGAAGATTTACATCTCATGATGCTCTTCTTATGAATTCTCTTGGCATTCTTTTAGAATTCCTAGGATTTTATAGTTTCTTCATAAGGTTTTGTCTGCATGTTCCTTGAAAGGACAAATCTCTGCTTTTTCTGTGCTGTTTCACAGTAATAATTGCTAAATCTTTCTGATATTCATTGTTTTGTTCAGGCTTTTGGTTCGTATCAAGCCTGTCATTAAGCCAATTTCTTCTTGGAGTCTTAATTTGGTTCTGAAGGTTTTACAGGCTCTTCTGTTTGAGCATATGCTTTCTTTGGACATGAATTACTTTCATGGAAAGTATTGTTCTTTTTAGATATCTCTTCAGCTAGAACAGATTTTGAATTATCTGTTCTTTCTTGTGAATCTCCTTTTTCTGATTTTTCATTAGGATAAGGTGGTTTTTGCTGTTCTCATTTCAATTTTTACCTAAAGTTGTGAATTCTAACAACATTAGTAGAGGAATTATTGTCCCTTCCTTGTGTCCTAATCCTAAGAATTCTTTGGTAAGATTCTTACATTCTTTGGATGTGGTAAGAGTTTTGAAATATTATATTGAAGCTATTCAGATTTCAGACAGGCTTCTAGTCTATTTGTTATCTTTTCTGGTTTTAGGAAAGGTCAGAAGGCTTCTGCCATTTCTTTGGCATCTTGGTTAAAGCTTTTGATTCATCATGCTTATTTGGAGTCGGGTTAATCCCCGCCTCAGAGGATTACGGCTCATTCTACTAGGTCAGTTTCTACTTCCTGGACTTTTAAGAATGAAGCTTCTGTTGATCAGATTTGCAAAGCAATGACTTGGTCTTCTTTGCATACTTTTACTAAATTCTACCATTTTGATGTTTTCTCTTCTTCAGAAGCAGAAGCGGGTTGATTGACACCCCCCTGCTGGTGGCCCATTGGCCGCGAGTCTGCAGGGGGCGTCGTTGCACCAGCAGCTCTTGTGAGCTGCTGGTGCAATGCTGAATACGGCGAGCGTATTGCTCGCCGTATTCAGGGAGGTCTGGCGGACCTGATCCGCACTGTTGGATCAGGTCCGCCAGACTTTCATAAATAGGGGCCATTGACACATTCTATCTGGAAACCTAAAATAGGTGACCCTTGTCTGAGGAATCAAGGAACTTTTTTGGTAAAAAGATCCTCCAACCATGTCTTTGAAGAAACAACAGAAGTTGAATCGTATGAGATTCTGCAGAACGAAAAGACTGAGCAGATGATCCAGATGTACAATCTTTTTGTCAGGCTCTGACTAGAATCAGTCCTGTATTTAGACTAATTGCTCCTCCTTGGAGTTTAAATTTAGTTCTTCGAGTTCTTCAAGGGGTTCCGTTTGAACCTATGCATTCCATAGATATTAAGTTATTATCTTGGAAAGTTTTATTTCTGGTTCCTATTTCTTCTGCTCGAAGAGTATCTGAGCTTTCGGCATTACAATATGATTCTCCTTATCTTATTTTTCATTTGGATAAGGTGGTGTTACGTACTAAACCTGGTTTTCTTCCTAAAGTTGTTTCAAACAAGAATATTAATCAGGAGATTGTTGTTCCTTCATTTTTTCCTAATCCTCCTAAGAAGGAGCGTCTGTTACATAATTTAGATGTAGTTTGTGCTTTGAAGTTCTACTTACAAGCGACTAAGGATTTTCGTCAATCGTCTTCCTTGTTTGTCATTTTTTCAGGGAAACGTAGGGGTCAGAAAGCTACAGCTACCTCTTTTTCTTTTTGGCTGAAGAGTATCATCCGTTTGCATATGAGACTGCTGAACAGCAGCCTCCTGAACGAATTACAGCTCATTCCACTAGGGCTGTAGCTTCCTCATGGGCATTCAAAAACGATGCTTCTGTTGAACAGATTTGCAAAGCTGCAACTTGGTCGTCTCTTCACACTTTTTCCAAATTTTACAAATTTGATACCTTTGCCTCGGCTGAGGCTGTTTTTGGGAGGAAAGTTCTTCAAGCAGTGGTGCCTTCCATTTAGGTTCCCTGTCTTGTCCCTCCCTTTTCATCCGTGTACTATTGCTTTGGTATTGTATCCCACAAGTAAGGATGAAATCCATGGACTCATCGTGTCTTTTAAAAAGAAAAGGAAATTTATGCTTACCTGATAAATTTGTTTCTTTTTAGACATGATGAGTCCACGGCCCGCCCTGTTCTATGAGACAGATTATTTTTGTTAAACTTCAGTCACCTCTGCACCTTGGCTTTTCCTTTCTCTTCCTAACTTTGGTTGAATGACTGGAGTGGGAGGGAAGGGAGGAGCTATATATACAGCACTGCTGTGGTGCTCTTTGCCTCCTCCTGCTGACCAGCAGGCGGACAGGAATCGCCGGAAATCAACCCGATCGAGTACGATCGGGTTGATTGACACCCCCGGACACCCCCCCCAATTATGGTGTTTAAACGTTTGTAGTTTATTGGTCAAATAACTTCCACATTGAAGTGAAGGAAAAAAATTATATGGTGGGCCAGGATTTTAAATTTATATTTAAAAAATATATATATATATATTTTAGGGCAATAGCAGAATAGGTGGAGAGTATCAGCTTTTTCAGACAAACATTTAGGACAGCGATGTTCTATATTAGTATAAAACTTGGAGAGTTTGCTGGGAGTTAGATATACATTGTAGATTGGTTTAGTGTGCGATTCTTTCCAACCTACGGAGATTACTAGCTTTTCTAGAGATGTGAAACTATATTTAATATTAGATATTTCCAGAGAGGAGAAATGGAGGGTCCAACCGGCAAGTATTTTATTTAAGTGGGTTTGCCCCTGTTTAGCAAGCATGATATTATATAGAAGAGAGATGGAGTGTTTACCTGCGGCATATTTTTGAATACATTTATTAATTTCAGACCATCGATAGAGAAAATCTAAATTCCAATTCTAAGGGGTCAATTTATCAAAATGCGAGTGGACATGATACAATGTAGCGTATCATGTCCGCCGCACATCGATAAATGCCGACAGCATACTCTGTCAGCATTTATCATTACACAAGCAGATCATATAGGATCAGACGGATTGATGTCCGCGGCCTCAGAGCAGGTGGACCAGTTATGGAGCAGACCGCTGCTTCATAACTACTGTTTCCGGTGAGCCTAAAGGCTTGCGCAGAAACAGGGGCATCAAGCTCCATTCCGAGCTTGATAATTCGGTCCCTGAGAGTTAATAAAATATCGTTATTGGAAATATGTAAAAAAGTTTGATCTAAGAATCTCAAAAGTCCGGATCATATTATTAAAAGAGATAATTTGAACAGTTGAAGAGTACCCGATGGATATATTTAAGCCCCTTAGAGGACCAAAGGTCAGAGACTGCAAGCTGAATCCCAGGCAAAAACTCTGGATTCCCCTGAATAGGTAAAAAGAATCTGTAATCTATATTTAGAAGACTACATCATTTGTGCCATGCAATAAGGACATTTTTGATAGACAGTAAGTTGGCTATGTTTACCGGAAGGTTTTCTACAGGGCAATGGAGGATAGCTTTTAAGGAGAATGGAGATACTAATACGCTCTATGTGGCCGATTTATCAAGGGCCGAATGGCCCCTGATGGCCTTGTTTACGTGCAAGTCTTCAGGAAACATCTGCTCCTTAACTGGTCCGCTGCCTCTGAGGCTATCAATCCACCCAATCCTATACTATCGGGTTGTGTGACACCCCCTGCTAGCGGACGATTGGCCACAAATCTGCAGGGGGCAGCATTGCACAAGCAGTTCACTAGAACTGCTTGTGCAATATTAAATGCCAACAGCATACTATGTAGCGTATAATGTCAGCCAGACTTTGATAAATCGGCCCCTTTATCTCAATAGAAGAAACTTTATTTTAATTCTGTGAGCCAGTCCAAAGCGATTTTGACTAAAGTAGTCAAGTTATATAAAATGTCTGGAAAGGATAGGCCAGCAATCATCCTTTTTTGACATAGTTTAGAGATTGAGATACGGGGTCCGACCCACTCCGCTTCAGTTCCGTCCTAAGACCGCTGCTCCTTAACTCTTCCGCCACCTCTGAGGTGGCAGACAGCAATCAGCCCGATCGAATACGGTCGGGCTGATTGACACTCCCTGCTAGCGGCCGATTGGCCACAAATCTGCAGGGGGCGGTATTGCAGCGTATGCTGTCGGCATTTGTCGATGTGCAGCGGACATGATACGCTACATTGTATCATGTCCGTCCGCACAATAATAAATTGCCCCCACAGACTTTATGACCGTTCCAGAGAAATTGAGAACAGGCACAATGAAACTTAAGAATCTCTTAATTAAAGAGACATGACACCCACATTTTTTCTTTTATGATTTAGAAAGAGAATGCAATTTTAAACATCTTTCTAATTTACTTATATTATCTAATTTGTTTTATTCTCTTGATATTCTTTGCTGAAAAGCATATCTAGATATGCTCAGTAGCTGCTGATTGGTTGCTGCACATAGAAGCCTCGTGTGATTGGCTCACCATGTGCATTTTCTTCAACTAAGGATATCTAAAAAATGAAGCAAAATAAATAATAGAAGTAAATTGTAATGTTGTTTAAATTTCTATTCTCTATCTGAATCATGAAAGAAAGATTTTGGGTTTAATGGCCCTTTAAGGATAAAAAGCGACAGATTTGAAGTAAATATAATATTTGGGGATATATAATTGTCTTACTTAGGTTTACTCTAGCTGACAAGGAGAGAGGGGAAACTGCCCAAATCTTGAGATCCAGAATTGCTTTCTGGAATACTTTAGGATAGTTCAATTTATACCAAAACTTAGAATATTCCAAGATATTTGATACAATCTGTATTTTTAAAGGGATGGTTTGAATAACTATCTCTGAGTTTCCTAATCCACAAAAGTTCACTTTTTTCAAAATGAATCTTATAGCCCGAAAAGGAGCTAAAGACTGAAAACATATATAGCATTTGTGGGATAGTATTACTTGAATCTTCCAGGAAAATTAAGAGATCATCTGCATATAAGAGAATTTTAAGGAATTCTGAACCGAATCTTATACCCCAGAGTTTCTGCCGTAACCATATAGCTAAGGGTTCATTAGAAATATAAAAAAACAGAGTTGAAAGAGGACAGCCTTGGGAGGTGTCACGAGCAAAAGGAATTCTAGAAGATAAATTGCCATTTATAAGAAGAAATGAGAAGGGGTTCTTATAAACCTTTAGGATAAATTGTAAAAATGTCCACTAAAACAAAATTGGTGTAGAGAATGGAGTAGATGATCCCAAGAGATGGAGTCAAATGCCTTCTCTGTGTCTACTGTTAAAATGGCTATATCTATACCTGTCCTTTTTATTATTATTTTTATTTTTTTGTATAATATTTTTGTTCCAAAAGTGGTCTAACATAATTTCCACTTTTCTGATGTTTTTGTTATCAGTATATCTAAAAGCCTTATCCTTAATTGCAGGAATATAATTCCTGCTTTCTCTTGTTAAGTGTATCCAGTCCACGGATCATCCATTACTTATGGAATATATTCTCCTTCCCAACAGGAAGCTGCAAGAGTCCACCCACAGCAAAGCTGCTATATAGCTCCTCCCCTAACTGCCATATTCAGTCATTCTCTTGCAAGCCTCAACATAGATAGGAGGTTGTGAGAGTCTGTGGTGCTTTCTACTTAGTTTATTCTTCAATCAAAAGTTTGTTATTTTTAAATGGCACCGGAGTGTGCTGTTTATCTCAGGCAGTATTTGGAAGAAGAATCTGCCTGCGTTTTTCTATGATCTTAGCAGACGTAACTAAGATCCATTTGCTGTTCTCACACATTCTGAGGAGTGAGGTACTTCAGAGGGGGAATGGCGTGCAGGTTTTCCTGCAGATAAGGTATGTGCAGTAAAATATTTTTCTAGGAATGGAATTGACTAAGAAAATACTGCTGATACCGAAGTAATGTAAGTAAAGCCTTAAATGCAGCGATAGCGACTGGTATCAGGCTTATTAATAGAGATACATACTCTTATAAAAATGTTTTTTAAAACGTTTGCTGGTATGTTTAATCGTTTTTTAACATATGTTTGGTGATAAAACTTATTGGGGCCTAAGTTTTTTCCACATGGCTGGCTTAAATTTTGCATAGAAACAGTTAACTGAAGCTTCCCACTGTTGGCTGTGGCAGTTTGTTGTGTCTGTTTTTAAAAACGTCTATGTCGTTTTTTGTTTTTTTTATCTGTTTTTTGCATTAAGGGGTTAATCATCCATTTGCAAGTGGGTGCAATGCTCTGTTACCTTATTACATGTACTGTAAAAATTTCGTTTGTTTTACTGCCTTTTTTTTTTTTTTTCACTGTTTTTCAAATTTTGACAAAATTTGTTTCTCTTAAGGGCACAGTAACGTTTTATATATTTGCTTGTTAACTTGATTTAAAGTGTTTTCCAAGCTTACTAGTCTCATTATTAGTCTGTTCTAACATGTCTAACATAGAGGAAGCTCTGTGTTCATTATGTTTTAAAGCCATGGTGGAACCCCATCTTAGAATGTGTACCAGATGTACTGATTTCATGTTAAACAATAAAGATCATTTTTTGTCTTTAAAAACATTATCACCAGAGGATTCTGTCGTGGGGGTAGTTATGCCGACTAACTCTCCCCACGTGTCAGACCTTTTGACTCCCGCTTTAGGGACTCACGCTCAAATGGCGCCAAGTACATCAAGGGCACCCATAGCGTTTCTTTTACCAGGGGATTCTGTCGAGGGGAAAGTTATGCCGACTAACTCTCCCCACGTTTCAGACCCTTCGACTCCCGCTTCAGGGACTCACGCTCAAATGGCGCCAAGTACATCAAGGGCGCCCATAGCGTTTATTTTACAAGACATGGCAAAGGTGGTGAATAATATTCTGGCAGCAGTATTAGTCAGACTACCTGAAATTAAAGGAAAGCAGTTAGCTCTGGGGGTAGATACAGAGCATACAGACGCTTTAAGAACCATGTATGATACTACCTCACAATATGCTTAGTCTGTGGGTGATTTTTTTTGACTCAGGGAAGATGATTTAACCTGATTCTGATATTTCTACATTTAAAATTTATGCTTGAGAACCTCCACTTGTTGCTCAGGGAGGCTTTGGCTGCTCTGAATGAATGTGTACAATCGCAGGGCCAGAGAAATTGTGTAGACTGGATAAATAATATGCAGTGCCGGTGTGTACTGATGTTTTTCCAATACCTAAAGAGGTTTACTAAATTTTTTTTTTAATAAGGAATGGGATAGACCAGGTGTGCCGTTCTCTTCCCCTCCTATTTTTTAGAAGAATGTTTTCTAATAGTTACCACCACACGGGACTTCTGGCAGACAGTTCCTAAGGTGGAGAGAAGAGTTTCTACTCTAGCTAAGCGTACCACTACCTCTGACGAGGACAGTTGTGCTTTTTAGATCCAATGGATAAAAAATGTTTATTCAACAGGGTTTTATCCTGCAGCCCCTTGCATACATTGCTTCTGTCACTGCTGCTGCGGCGTTCTGGGTTGAGTCTCTTGATGAGGCTTTACAGTTAAGCGACTCCATTGGATGAATATATTTGACAAGCTTATGCTAGCCAATTCCTTTGTTTTCTGATGCCTTGTTCATTTGACTAGACTAACGGCTAAGAATTCTGTTTTTTTACTATACTGGCGTGCAGAGCGCTATGGCTTATATCATGGTCAGCTGTCGTGACTTTAATAAATAAGCTACTTAACTTCCCTTCAAGGGGCAGACCCTATTCGGGCCTGGTTTGAAGGAGATTATTGCTTATATCACTGGAGGAAAAGGTCATGCCCTTCCTCAGGATAGGTCCAAATCAAGGGCCAAAAAAAAAAAAAAAAAAAAAAGTCTAATTTTCGTGCCTTTTAAAAACTTCAGGGCAGGTGTGGCATCCTCTTCCTCTAAGGCAAAACAAGAGGGAATTTTTGCTCAGTCCAAGGCGGTCTGGAGACAATCGGACCTGGAACAAAGATAAGCAGGCCAAGGAGCCTGCTGCTGCCTCTAAGACAGCATGTAGAACGGATCCTATAGGGGGCAGACTTTCATTCTTCGCCCAGGCGTGGGCAAGAGATGCCCAGGATCCCTAGGCATTGGAATTTATATCCCAGAGATATCTTCTGGATTTCAAAAATTCCCCCCCCAAAAAAGGGGAGATTTCGCCTTTCACAATTATCTGCAAACCAGATAAAGAAGGAGGCATTCTTACATTGTGTACGAGATCCATCCAGTTCCAAGAGAGGAACAGGGACAGAGTTTTTACTCAAATCTGTTTCTGGTTCCCAAGGAGAGGGAACCTTCAGACCTATTTTGGATCTAAAGATCTTAAACAAATTCCTCAGAATTCCGTCATTTAAGATGGAAACTATTCGTACCATCTTAACTATGATCCAGGAGAGTCAATAGAGGACTACAATGGATTTGAAGGATACTTATCCTCACATTGTGATGCATAAAGATCACCATCGTTTTCAGGTTTGCCTTTCTAGACAGGCATTACCAGTTTGTAGCTCTTTCCTTTGGGATATCTACAGCCCCAAGAATCTTTATGGAGGTTCTGGGGTCGCTTTGGCGGTCCTTAGACCGCGGGGCATAGAAGTGGCCCCTTATTTAGACGACATCCTGATACAGGCGTCAAACATCCAAATTGCCCAGTCTCATACGGACGTAGTACTGGCATTTCTGAGATCACATGGGTGGAAAGTGAACAAGGAAAGAGTTCTCTATCCCCAATCTCAAGGGTTTCCCTCCTAGGGACTCTGATAGATTCTGTAGAAATGAAAATTTACCTGACGGAGTCCAGGTTGTCAAAAGTTTCTAAATTTCTGCCGTGTTTTTTCATCCCATCCGCGCCCTTCGGTGGCTCAGTACATGAATGAAATCGGCTTAATTGTAGCGGCAAGGGACATAGTACCGTTTGCACGTCTACATTTCAGACCGCTGCAACTATGCATGCTCAGTCAGAGGAACGGGGATTACACAGATTTGTCCCCCTGTTAAACCTGGACCAAGAGACCAGAGATTCTCTTCTCTGGTGACTATGTCGGGTCCATCTGTCCAAGGGTATGACCTTCCGCAGGTCAGATGGGACAATTGTTACAATAGATGCCAGCCTTTTAGGTTGGGATGCAGTCTGGAACTCCCTGAAGGCTCAGGGATAGTGGACTTAGGAGGAGACCCTCCTTCTAATAAATATTCTGGAACTGGGAGTGATATTCCATGCTCTTCAGACTTGGCCTCAGTTAGCAACTCTGAGGTACATCATACTCAGTCGGACAATATACACGACTGTGGCTTACATCAGCCATCAAGGGGGAACAGAAGTTCCCTAGCGATGTTAGAAGTCTTACAATAATTCACTGGACAGAGACTCACTCTTGTCTATCAGCTATCCATATCCCAGGTGTTGAGAACTGGGAGGTGGATTTTCTAAGTCGTCAGACTTTTCTTCCGGGGGAGTGGGATTTCCTCCGGAGGTCAAGACCAAGCAGGAGAGGGCTTTGGTGTTTTTGACAGCGCCTGCGTAGCCACGCAGGACCTGGTATGCAGATCTGGTGGACATGTCATCCTTTCCATCACGGTCTCTGCTTCTGAGACAGGTCCCTCTACCTCAGGGTCCTTTCAACCATCTAAATAGAATCAATCTGAGATGGACTGCCTGGAGACTGAACGCTTGATGTTATCAAAGCATGGCTTCTCCGAGTCAGTCATTGATACCTTAATACAGACATGAAAGCCTGTCTCTAGGAAAATTGAACATAGATATGGTGTAAATATCTGATTGTTATGAATCCAAGGGTTACTCATGGAGTAAAGTCTGGATTCCCAGGATATTATCTTTTCTCCAAGATGTTTTTGAGAAAAGGGTTGTCAGCTAATTCCTTAAAAGGGGACAGATTTTTACTCTGTCTATTTTTTTTTGCACAAGCGTCTGGCAGGTATTCTAGACGTTCAGGCATTTGGTCAGGCTTTGGTTAGATCCAAGCCTGTGTTTAAAACTGTTGCTCCGCCATGGAGCTTAAACCTGATTCTTAAGGTTCTTCAAGAAGTTCCGTTTGAACCTTTTTTGTTCCATAGATATCAATCTTTATCTTGGAAAGTTCCTTTTGGGTAGCTAATTCCTCGACTCGTAGAGTCTCCAAGTTATCTGTGTTACAATGTGATTCTCCTTATCTGGTCCTTCGTACGGATAAGGTAGTCCTGCGTACCAACCTGGTTTTTTTCCTAAGGTGGTATCTAACAAGTACATCACTCAAGAGATAGTTGTTCCATGCTTGTATCCTAATCCTTCCTCAAAGAAGGAACGTCTATTACACAATATTGGACGTGGTTTGTGCTTTAAAGTTTTACTTACAAGCTACTACAGTTTTCATCAAACGTTCACCTTGTTTGTTGTCTATTCTGGACAGAGGAGAGGTCAAAAGACTTCAGCAGCCTCTCTGTCTTTTTGGTTAAAAAGCATAATTCATTTAGCTTATGAGACTGCTGGACAGCAGCCTCCTGAAGGGATTACAGCTCATTCTACTAGAGCTGTGGTTTTCACTTGGGCCTTTTTTAAATGTGACTTCTGTTGAACAGATTTACAAGACGGAGTCTTGGTCTGCGCTTCATACTTTTCAAATTTAACAAATTTGATACCTTGCTTCTTCGGAGGCTATTTTTGGGAGAAAGGGTTTTTTACAGGCAGTGGTAACTTCCATTTAAGTACCTGCCTTGTCCCTCCCATCATCCGTGTACTTTAGCTTTGGTATTGGTATTCCATTAGTAATGGATGATCCGTGGACTGGATACACTTAACAAGAGAAAACATAATTTATGCTTACCTGATAAATTTATTTCTCTTGTAGTGTATCCAGTCCACGGCCCGCCCTGTCACTTTAAGGCAGGTATTTTTTTTCATTTGAACTACAGTCACCACTGCACCCTATGGTTTTTCCTTTCTCTGCATGTTTTCGGTCGAATGACTGAATATGGCAGTTAGGGGAGGAGCTATATAGCAGCTTTGCTGTGGGTGGACTCTTGCAGCTTCCTGTTGGGAAGGAGAATATATTCCATAAGTAATGGATGATCCGTGGACTGGATACACTACAAGAGAAATAAATTTATCAGGTAAGCATAAATTATGTTTTTCCTATTTTTTTACCACTTTAGCTAAGTATTTAGCCGAACATCCATAGTATCCTTTTTAAAACGATTATTAATTTATTATCCTCATCCATACATTTTTGTTTAATGAAAACCTCTCTTTCTGTTCTAACCCGACAATATTGGGACCAATTATCCTGCATAGGGTGGATCTTATAGCGTCTAAAAGCATTCTTAACCTGATTGGACAATTTGATTTCATAAATTACACGTTTCTTTTTCCACTGACACATATAAGCTTTAATTTGATCTCTTAAGAACGCTTTGGACGCTTCCCAGAAGGTTTCAATTTTGTTATAATATGCAATATTTATAGAGCAATAATCCTTCCATTGTTGCGTTAACCACTTAACAAACTTACCGTTATTCATTAAAAATCGAATGAAAGTTAAACTTATATTTTGATTATTTTCTATATTGGTCAGATATAAAACAATGGATACAATCGCATGGTCTGAAATTATAATGTTGTGGATCTTGGGTATAGATTCTAGGAAAATAAGTTGTTCTGAAATTAAAATATGATCTATCCTGAAGAAGGTGCGGTGTGATTTTGATTCACAAGAGTATGCATGTGTGTCTGGGAATTTAATTCTCTGAATATATTTAAATTTAAAGGAACATAAAACCCAATTTTTTTTCTTTCATGATTTAGAATGAGCATGTAATTTTAAACAACTTTCCAATTTACTTCTATTATCTAATTTGGTTCATTCTCTGGATATCCTTTTTTAAAAGCATATCTAAATAGGCTCAGTAGCTGCTGATTGGTGACTGCACATAGATGCCTCATGTGATTGGCTCACCGATGTGATTTACTATTTCTACAACAAAGGATATCTAAATAATGAAGTAAATTAAATAAATGAAGTAAATTGGAATGTTGTTTAAAATTGTATTCTCTATCTGAATCATAAAAGACATTTTTGGGGTTTCATGTCCCTTTAAGGGCTGAGCAAAACTTTTTAAAATATGTAGCTGATTTATTTTATTCCGAAGTCTTTTTAACAAGCATTCTATCCATTCTGGGACAAAGTGTCATACTGAAATCCCCACGAGAATCAACCTATGACTACAATATGGATATAGTTTACGTTTGATCAGATCCCAGAATTCAAGTGAGAAGTGATTTGGACCATAAACATTGCATAACGCGTATTGGAGGCCATTAATTAAAATATGTATAATAATATATCTACTATTTTGGTCACGCTCTATCTTGGTAACCTGATAATCTAAATTTTTATGAATTAAAATGGCCACCCCACATTTCCTTTTAATGTAGGCAGTAGCGAGCAATTCTCCAACCTAGCGTGATTTTAATTTAATCAGTTCCTCATCTTTGAGGTGGGTTTCTTGTAAAAACATGATGTGGGGAGAATGTTTTCCCAGCTGTCATATAATCTGTGTGCGTTTGATAGGGGAAGTAATTCCCCCGACATTCCAGGATAGAATAGTAAGTTGCTCCATCATTATTTAAGCATCCTTCGGGTGTAGGAAGAGAATGAGAAAGCGAGGAAAAAAAATAAAATCGTCATTCATCATTGCACAAGCAGTTCACCAGAACTGCTTGTGCAATACCGGCCCCTGCAGATTCGCGGCCGCAAGCAGGGGGTGTCAATCAACCCGATTGGGTTGATTTCTGTCCGCCGCCTCAGAGCAGGCGAACAAATTATGGAGCAGCGATCAGGCTCGCCGGAAACAAGGGGCATCATTCGGAGCTTGATAATTCGGCCACATATTGTCTAAGTTCATTTGAGAGCGTAGCTATTTCAGATGTTCAGATGTAATACCCCCTAATTCTTTTGTGATCAATTCAAATTGTGGGGGAAAAAGATCAGAAAGCTGTGACATTAAAGAGGAGGAATCTAAGGTTAGAGGTTGGGATTCAGGGATAGTATCTACACTGATGTCCACAATTTTGGACTTCCTTTCTTTTAATTTGACAGGCATAATGGGTGATTTTTGAGTTAATTTATCTAATACACATAGGGGTAGATTTAACAAGCAGCCGATGCTGCTATCTACCCCTGTACTTTCCGGCTGGAAGCAGCGGTCATAAGACTGCTGCTCCTTAAGTCGTCCACCTCTGAGGCGGCGTACAGCAGTCAGCCAAACCGGATACAATTGGGTTGATTGACACCCCCTGCCAGCGACTGATTGGCCGTGGGTGCCATTGCACATGCATTTCATGCGAAATGCTTAAGCAAATGATAATGCGGTCAGCATTTATCGATATGCGGCGGCCCTATAGACTGTATCAGAAAAAGATATGGCATCATATCGTTTACTGCAGGATAACAATTTAGAAACAGCATGTGTAAAACAAGTTCAGATATAGAGGGTTTTCCAATTTCACCATAGACTGAAAGAAAGAAAAAGAAACATTTAACTCTCAGTCCAAAGAGGTCAAATTGTTTAAGGATCCTCCTTAATTGATAGATGAAATAAGCCTTTCTTGTATTCAGAGAGGAAAGGGCATAAGAAGACAATTTCTAGATTTTAAAAACACACAGGTTATGTGGATAGTTTTGTATAAAAAGCTTTTAAGTTCTCCTTGGGTATTGGTTGGATATTAGTTGTCAGACCAAGAGGACCACTAACAACTGTAAATCCAGCTCCCCTTTTAAATTCAGATATTGATAATATATTCCAGAATAGTAACGGCCAGTGAGTTAATATGGGCTGATAACAAAGTCAGATTGAGACCTTTATTTAGCAGGATCTATGTGTATATGCCTGGCCCAGCACCAAACAGTGGGATTGCTACACACTGGTATTTAATTCCAGAACAAAGATGGGATTAGCAGAAACAAGCCAGTACTTGTGGTTTGAAGGTATCTCATGTGGGGAGTATTTTTGCTGGAGATAGACTGATCGTGTTAATGCTTCTAGGGTCCCTTAGAGTCTTTAATTTTCTGTTGCTGGATCCAGATCCCTCCAGCCCTGCCTCAAGTAGTACACATTCAGTGTTGACCCGTCCTCCCAGTGCGCCTTTCCACTGCGATCCAAGAACATACAGGGTCCTCTCTCTCCAACCACTGGTTTCTTCACGGCCCTTTCCCACCTCCAAACTTTCGGGTGCCCGATGCAGCGTGAGCCACCACGCCAGTCTCAGCAGATGCAAGGCTTCCTCTGCAAGCTACGATTAGCTTGATGCACAAAACCAGCACGCAGAAGTTCTGTGTGCCAAGGGGCTTGCAGATAGGGGAACGATTGGTTTTCCTGTGGTCCAGAAGAAAAAACGATAAAGCAAGCGTCTCTCGCTGGCTCCACCCCAAGCGGAAGTCACAAGCAATATCAAAGAAAACAGTAACATGTAATATGTGTAGACTTGATGGGACATACATAAGGTTATACTAAGTAATAAGTAACATGTAATATGTGTAGACTTGATGGGACATACATAAGGCTATACTAAGTAATAAGTAACATGTAATATGTGTAGACTTGATGGGACATACATAAGGCTATACTAAGTAATAAGTAACAAAGTAATATGTGTACACTTGATGGGACATACATAAGGTTATACTAAGTAATAAGTAACATGTAATATGTGTAGACTTGATGGGACATACATAAAGCTATCCTAAGTAATAAGTAACATGTAATATGTGTAGACTTGATGGGACATACATAAGGCTATACTAAGTAATAAGTAACATGTAATATGTGTAGACTTGATGGGACATACATAAGGCTATACTAAGTAATAAGTAACATGTAATATGTGTAGACTTGATGGGACATACATAAGGCTATACTAAGTAATAAGTTACATGTAATATGTGTAGACTTGATGGGACATACATAAGGCTATACTAAGTAATAAGTAACATGTAATATGTGTAGACTTGATGGGACATGCATAAGGTTATCCTAAGTAATAAGTAACAGTAATATGTATAGACTTGATGGTACATACATAAGGCTATACTAAGTGATAAGTAACATGTAATATGTGTAGACTTGATGGTACATACATAAGGCTATCCTAAGTAATAAGTAACATGTAATATGTGTAGACTTGATGGGACATACATAAGGCTATCCTAAGTAATAAGTAACATGTAATATGTGTAGACTTGATGGTACATACATAAGGCTATACCAAGTAATAAGTAACATATAATATGTGTAGACTTGATGGTACATACATAAGGCTATACTAAATAATAAGTAACATGTAATATGTGTAGACTTGATGGGACATACATAAGGCTATCCTAAGTAATAAGTGACATGTAATATGTGTAGACTTGATGGGACATACACAAGGCTATACTAAGTAATAAGTAACATGTAATATGTGTAGACTTGATGGAACATACATAAGGTTACCCTAAGTAATAAGTAATATGTAATAAGTGTAGACTTGATGGGACATACATAAGGCTATACTAAGTAATAAGTAACATATAATATGTGTAGACCTGATGGGACATACATAAGGCTATACTAAGTAATAAGTATCATGTAATATGTGTAGACTTGATGTGACATACATAATGTTATACTAAGTAATAAGTAACATGTAATATGTGTAGACATGATGGGACATACATAAGGCTATACTAAGTAATAAGTAACATGTAATATGTGTAGATTTGATGGGATATGCATAAGGTTATACTAAGTAATAAGTAACATGTAATATGTGTAGACTTGATGGGACATGCATAAGGCTATGCTAAGTAATAAGTATCATGTAATATGTGTAGACTTGATGGGACATGCATAAGGTTATCCTAAGTAATAAGTAACATGTAATATGTGTTGACTTGATGGGACATACATAAGGCTATACTAAGTAATAAGTAACGTAATATGTGTTGACTTGATGGGACATGCATAAGGCTATACTAAGTAATAAGTAACATGTAATATGTGTAGACTTGATGGGACATGCATAAGGTTATCCTAAGTAATAAGTAACATGTAATATGTGCAGACTTGATGGGACATACATAAGGCTATATTAAGTAATAAGTAACATGTAATATGTGTAGACTTGATGGGACATACATAAGGCTATCCTAAGTAATAAGTAACATGTAATATGTGTAGACTTGATGGGACATACATAAGGCTATCCTAAGTAATAAGTAACATGTAATATGGGTAGACTTGATAGGACATGCATAAGGTTATACTAAGTAATAAGTAACATGTAATATGTGTAGAATTGATAGGACATACATAAGGCTATACTAAGTAATAAGTAACATGTAGTATGTGTAGACTTGATGGGACATACATAAGGCTATACTAAGTAATAAGTAACATGTAATATATGTAGACTTGATGGGGCATGCATAAGGTTATACTAAGTAATAAGTAACATGTAATATGTGTAGACTTGATGGGACATGCATAAGGCTATCCTAAGTATTAAATAACATGTAATATGTGTAGACTTGATGGGACATACATAAGGTTATACTAAGTAATAAGTAACATGTAATATGTGTAGACTTGATGGGACATACATAAGGCTATACTAAGTAATAAGTAACATGTAATATGTGTAGACTTGATAGGACATACATAAGGCTATACTAAGTAATAAGTAACCTGTAATATGTGTAGACTTGATGGGACATGTATAAGGCTATCCTAAGTAATAAGTAACATGTAATATGTGTAGACTTGATGGTACATACATAAGGCTATACTAAATAATAAGTAACATGTAATATGTGTAGACTTGATGGGACATACATAAGGCTATCCTAAGTAATAAGTGACATGTAATATGTGTAGACTTGATGGGACATACATAAGGCTATACTAAGTAATAAGTAACATGTAATATGTGTAGACTTGATGGAACATACATAAGGTTACCCTAAGTAATAAGTAATATGTAATATGTGTAGACTTGATGGGACATACATAAGGCTATACTAAGTAATAAGTAACATATAATATGTGTAGACCTGATGGGACATACATAAGGCTATACTAAGTAATAAGTATCATGTAATATGTGTAGACTTGATGTGACATACATAATGTTATACTAAGTAATAAGTAACATGTAATATGTGTAGACATGATGGGACATACATAAGGCTATACTAAGTAATAAGTAACATGTAATATGTGTAGATTTGATGGGATATGCATAAGGTTATACTAAGTAATAAGTAACATGTAATATGTGTAGACTTGATGGGACATGCATAAGGCTATACTAAGTAATAAGTAATAAGTAATATGTGTAGACTTGATGTGATATACATAAGGTTATACTAAGTAATAAGTAACATGTAATATGTGTAGACTTGATGGGACATACATAAGGCTATACTAAGTAATAAGTAACATGTAATATGTGTAGACTTGATGGGACATGCATAAGGCTATACTAAGTAATAAGTAACATGTAATATGTGTAGACTTGATGGGACATGCATAAGGCTATGCTAAGTAATAAGTATCATGTAATATGTGTAGACTTGATGGGACATGCATAAGGTTATCCTAAGTAATAAGTAACATGTAATATGTGTTGACTTGATGGGACATACATAAGGCTATACTAAGTAATAAGTAACGTAATATGTGTTGACTTGATGGGACATGCATAAGGCTATACTAAGTAATAAGTAACATGTAATATGTGTAGACTTGATGGGACATGCATAAGGTTATCCTAAGTAATAAGTAACATGTAATATGTGCAGACTTGATGGGACATACATAAGGCTATATTAAGTAATAAGTAACATGTAATATGTGTAGACTTGATGGGACATACATAAGGCTATCCTAAGTAATAAGTAACATGTAATATGTGTAGACTTGATGGGACATACATAAGGCTATCCTAAGTAATAAGTAACATGTAATATGGGTAGACTTGATAGGACATGCATAAGGTTATACTAAGTAATAAGTAACATGTAATATGTGTAGAATTGATAGGACATACATAAGGCTATACTAAGTAATAAGTAACATGTAGTATGTGTAGACTTGATGGGACATACATAAGGCTATACTAAGTAATAAGTAACGTAATATGTGTTGACTTGATGGGACATGCATAAGGTTATCCTAAGTAATAAGTAACATGTAATATGTGTTGACTTGATGGGACATACATAAGGCTATACTAAGTAATAAGTAACGTAATATGTGTTGACTTGATGGGACATGCATAAGGCTATACTAAGTAATAAGTAACATGTAATATGTGTAGACTTGATGGGACATACATAAGGTTATACTAAGTAATAAGTAACATGTAATATGTGTAGACTTGATGGGACATACATAAGGCTATACTAAGTAATAAGTAACCTGTAATATGTGTAGACTTGATAGGACATACATAAGGCTATACTAAGTAATAAGTAACAGTAATATGTGTAGACTTGATGGGACATGCATAAGGCTATACTAAGTAATAAGTAACATGTAATATGTGTAGACTTGATGGGACATGCATAAGGCTATACTAAGTAATAAGTAACATGTAATATGTGTAGACTTGATTGGACATACATAAGGCTATCCTAAGTAATAAGTAACATATAATATGTGTAGACTTGATGGGACATACATAAGGCTATACTAAGTAATAAGTAACATGTAATATGTGTAGACTTGATGGGACATACATAAGGCTATACTAAGTAATAAGTAATATGTGTAGACTTGATGGGACATACATAAGGTTATACTAAGTAATAAGTAATATTTGTAGACTTGATAGGACATACATAAGGCTATACTAAGTAATAAGTAACATGTAATATGTGTAGACTTGATGGGACATGCATACGGCTATACTAAGTAATAAGTAACATGTAATATGTGTAGACTTGATGGGACATACTTAAGGTTATACTAAGTAATAAGTAACATGTAATATGTGTAGACTTGATGGGACATACATAAGGCTATACTAAGTAATAAGTAACATGTAATATGTGTAGACTTGATAGGACATACATAAGGCTATACTAAGTAATAAGTAACCTGTAATATGTGTAGACTTGATGGGACATGCATAAGGCTATCCTAAGTAATAAGTAACATGTAATATGTGTAGACTTGATGGGACATGCATAAGGCTATACTAAGTAATAAGTATCATGTAATATGTGTAGACTTGATGGGACATGCATAAGGTTATCCTAAGTAATAAGTAACATGTAATATGTGTTGACTTGATGGGACATACATAAGACTATACTAAGTAATAAGTAACGTAATATGTGTTGACTTGATGGGACATGCATAAGGCTATACTAAGTAATAAGTAACATGTAATATGTGTAGACTTGATGGGACATACATAAGGTTATACTAAGTAATAAGTAACATGTAATATGTGTAGACTTGATGGGACATACATAAGGCTATACTAAGTAATAAGTAACCTGTAATATGTGTAGACTTGATAGGACATACATAAGGCTATACTAAGTAATAAGTAACCTGTAATATTTGTAGACTTGATGGGACATGCATAAGGCTATCCTAAGTAATAAGTAACATGTAATATGTGTAGACTTGATGGGACATGCATAAGGCTATACTAAGTAATAAGTATCATGTAATATGTGTAGACTTGATGGGACATGCATAAGGTTATCCTAAGTAATAAGTAACATGTAATATGTGTTGACTTGATGGGACATACATAAGGTTATACTAAGTAATAAGTAACATGTAATATGTGTAGACTTGATGGGACATACATAAGGTTATACTAAGTAATAAGTAACATGTAATATGTGTAGACTTGATGGGACATGCATAAGGTTATCCTAAGTAATAAGTAACATGTAATATGTGTTGACTTGATGGGACATACATAAGGCTATACTAAGTAATAAGTAACGTAATATGTGTTGACTTGATGGGACATACATAAGGCTATACTAAGTAATAAGTAACATGTAATATGTGTAGACTTGATGGGACATACATAAGGTTATACTAAGTAATAAGTAACATGTAATATGGGTAGACTTGATGGGACATACATAAGGCTATACTAAGTAATAAGTAAGATGTAATATGTGTAGACTTGATGGGACATACATAAGGCTATACTAAGTAATAAGTAACATGTAATATGTATAGACTTGATGGGACATACATAAGGCTATACTAAGTAATAAGTAACAGGTAATATGTGTAGACTTGATGGGACATACATAAGGCTATACTAAGTAATAAGTAACATGTAATATGTGTAGACTTGATGGGACATGCATAAGGCTATACTAAGTAACATGTAATATGTGTAGACTTGATGGGACATACATAAGGTTATACTAAGTAATAAGTAACATGTAATATGTATAGTCTTGATGGGACATACATAAGGCTATACTAAGTAATAAGTAACATGTAATATGTGTAGACTTGATGGGACATACATAAGGCTATACTAAGTAATAAGTAACATGTAATATGTGTAGACTTGATGGGACATACATAAGGTTATACTAAGTAATAAGTAACATGTAATATGTGTAGACTTGATGGGACATACATAAGGCTATACTAAGTAATAAGTAACATGTAATATGTGTAGACTTGATGGTACATACATAAGGCTTTGCTAAGTAATAAGTAACATGTAATATGTGTAGCCTTGATGGGACATACATAAGGTTATACTAAGTAATAAGTAACATATAATAAGTAACATGTAATATGTGTAGACATGATGGGACATGCATAAGGCTATACTAAGTAATAAGTAACATGTAATATGTGTAGACTTGATGGGACATACATAAGGCTATACTAAGTAATAAGTAACATGTAATATGTGTAGACTTGATGGTACATACATAAGGCTTTGCTAAGTAATAAGTAACATGTAATATGTGTAGACTTGATGGGACATGCATAAGGTTATACTAAGTAATAAGTAACATGTAATATGTGTAGACTTCAAGGGACATGCATAAGGCTATACTAAGTAATAAGTAACCTGTAATATGTGTAGACTTGATGGGACATGCATAAGGCTATACTAAGTAATAAGTAACATGTAATGTGTGTAGACTTGATGGGACATGCATAAGGCTACACTAAGTAATAAGTAACATGTAATATGTGTAGACTTGATGGGACATACATAAGGTTATACTAAGTAATAAGTAACATGTAATGTGTGTAGACTTGATGGGACATGCATAAGGTTATACTAAGTAATAAGTAACATGTAATATGTATAGACTTGATAGGACATGCATAAGGCTATACTAAGTAATAAGTAACATGTAATATGTGTAGACTTGATGGGACATACATAAGGCTATACTAAGTAATAAGTAACATGTAATATGTGTAGACTTGATGGGACATACATAAGGTTATACTAAGTAATAAGTAACATGTAATATGTGTAGACTTGATGGGACATACATAAGCCTTTGCTAAGTAATAAGTAACATGTAATATGTGTAGCCTTGATGGGACATACATAAGGTTATACTAAGTAATAAGTAACATGTAATGTGTGTAGACTTGATGGGACATGCATAAGGCTATACTAAGTAATAAGTAACATGTAATATGTGTAGACTTGATGGGACATGCATAAGGTTATACTAAGTAATAAGTAACATGTAATGTGTGTAGACTTGATGGTACATACATAAGGCTATACTAAGTAATAAGTAACATGTAATACGTGTAGACTTGATGGGACATGCATAAGGTTATACTAAGTAATAAGTAACCTGTAATATGTGTAGACTTGATGGGACATGCATAAGGCTATACTAAGTAATAAGTAACATGTAATGTGTGTAGACTTGATGGGACATGCATAAGGCTACACTAAGTAATAAGTAACATGTAATATGTGTAGACTTGATGGGACATGCATAAGGCTATACTAAGTAATAAGTAACATGTAATATGAGTAGGCTTGATGGGACATACATAATGCTATACTAAGTAATAAGTAACATGTAATATGGGTAGACTTGATGGGACATGCATAAGGCTCTACTAAGTAATAAGTAACATGTAATATGTGTAGACTTGATGGGACATGCATAAGGCTATACTAAGTAATCAGTAACATGTAATATGTGTAGATTTGATAGGACATACATAAGGTTATACTAAGTAATAAGTAACATGTAATATGTGTAGACTTGATGGGACATGCATAAGGCTATACTAAGTAATAAGTAACATGTAATATGTGTAGACTTGATGGGACATACATAAGGCTATACTAAGTAATAAGTAACATGTAATATGTGTAGACTTGATGGGACATACATAAGGCTATACTAAGTAATAAGTAACATGTAATATGTGTAGACTTGATGGGACATGCATAAGGCTATACTAAGTAATAAGTAACGTGTAATATGTGTAGACTTGATGGGACATACATAAGGCTATACTAAGTAATAAGTAACATGTAATATGTGTAGACTTGATGGGACATACATAAGGTTATACTAAGTAATAAGTAACATGTAATATGTGTAGACTTGATGTGACATACATAAGGCTATACTAAGTAATAAGTAACATGTAATATGTGTAGACTTGATGTGACATGCATAAGGCTATACTAAGTAATAAGTAACATGTAATATTGGTAGACTTGATGGGACATACATAAGGTTATACTAAGTAATACGTAACATGTAATATGTGTAGACTTGATGGGACATACATAAGGCTATACTAAGTAATAAGTAACATGTAATATGTGTAGACTTGATGGGACATACATAAGGCTATACTAAGTAATAAGTAACATGTAATATGTGTAGACTTGATGGGACATGCATAAGGCTATACTAAGTAATAAGTAACATGTAATATGTGTTGACTTGATGGGACATGCATAAGGCTATACTAAGTAATAAGTAACATGTAATATGTGTAGACTTGATGGTACATACATAAGGTTATACTAAGTAATAAGTAACATGTAATATGTGTAGACTTGATGGGACATACATAAGGTTATACTAAGTAATAAGTAACATGTAATATGTGTAGACTTGATGGGACATACATAAGGTTATACTAAGTAATAAGTAACATGTAATATGTGTTGACTTGATGGGACATGCATAAGGCTATACTAAGTAATAAGTAACATGTAATATGTGTAGACTTGATGGTACATACATAAGGTTATACTAAGTAATAAGTAACATGTAATATGTGTAGACTTGATGGGACATACATAAGGCTATACTAAGTAATAAGTAACATGTAATATGTGTAGACTTGATGGGACATACATAAGGCTATACTAAGTAATAAGTAGCATGTAATATGTGTAGACTTGATGGGACATACATAAGGCTATACTAAGTAATAAGTAACATGTAATATGTGTAGACTTGATAGGACATACATAAGGCTATACTAAGTAATAAGTAACAGTAAAATGTGTAGACTTGATGGGACATGCATAAGGCTATACTAAGTAAAAAGTAACATGTAATATGTGTAGACTTGATGGGACATACATAAGGCTATACTAAGTAATAAGTAACATGTAATATGTATAGACTTGATGGGACATGCATAAGGCTATACTAAGTAATAAGTAACATGTAATATGTGTAGACTTGATGGGACATACATAAGGTTATACTAAGTAATAAGTAACATGTAATATGTGTAGACTTGATGGGACATGCATAAGGCTATACTAAGTAATAAGTAACATCACATCTTCCCCCTTCCTTTTTTTTTTTTTTTTCTTTTTGTTTTTCTTTTGTTTTTCATGGCTGACTTGAAAATAAATATGTAAAAAAAAAAAATATTATATGCAAGCTAGGCTCAGGTCATTATAGAAGTATTATCATTTGGGTTATAGTAAAAGCTTGTTCAGGAGCAAGGTCTTTATAATATCTGTTTCTTTATATGTTGGAATACAGAGTTTTTTTTTTTTTTTTGTGCGTATGCGTCATGTTTGTTATGTTATTTTAGTTCAGTTAAAAATTTCAACAGTGAAGTTCTGATTAAGGAGGACAGGATGTAATTACATAATAAATGCAAGTGCCTATTTTCCTTTTTGTATATCCTTACCAAGAGAGTATTGGCTCCATTGATTTTGTTTTTCAGTTATAGAAGGATTAGGTTGAATGGTATTGTTTTTCAGTTTACAATTATGTTAACTTGTCATGATTTGTAAAGAGTTTTTGATACCCTGCGAGGTGAACTGAAAATGTTAAATGTGTTCATTTCAAATTGTATACACTGTTGAATTATAAATAAATATATAAAAAAAAAAAAAATAAGTAACATGTAATATGTGTAGACTTGATGGGACATGCATAAGGCTATACTAAGTAATAAGTAACATGTAATATGTGTAGACTTGATGGGACATACATAAGGTTATACTAAGTAATAAGTAACATGTAATATGTGTAGACTTGATGGGACATACATAAGGTTATACTAAGTAATAAGTAACATGTAATATGTATAGACTTGATGTGACATGCATAAGGCTATACTAAGTAATAAGTAACATGTAATATGTGTAGACTTGATGGGACATACATAAGGTTATACTAAGTAATAAGTAACATGTAATATGTGTAGACTTGATGTGACATACATAAGGCTATACTAAGTAATAAGTAACATGTAATATGTGTAGACTTGATGTGACATGCATAAGGCTATACTAAGTAATAAGTAACATGTAATATTGGTAGACTTGATGGGACATACATAAGGTTATACTAAGTAATACGTAACATGTAATATGTGTAGACTTGATGGGACATGCATAAGGCTATACTAAGTAAAAAGTAACATGTAATATGTGTAGACTTGATGGGACATACATAAGGCTATACTAAGTAATAAGTAACATGTAATATGTATAGACTTGATGGGACATGCATAAGGCTATACTAAGTAATAAGTAACATGTAATATGTGTAGACTTGATGGGACATACATAAGGTTATACTAAGTAATAAGTAACATGTAATATGTGTAGACTTGATGGGACATGCATAAGGCTATACTAAGTAATAAGTAACAGTAAAATGTGTAGACTTGATGGGACATGCATAAGGCTATACTAAGTAAAAAGTAACATGTAATATGTGTAGACTTGATGGGACATACATAAGGCTATACTAAGTAATAAGTAACATGTAATATGTATAGACTTGATGGGACATGCATAAGGCTATACTAAGTAATAAGTAACATGTAATATGTGTAGACTTGATGGGACATACATAAGGTTATACTAAGTAATAAGTAACATGTAATATGTGTAGACTTGATGGGACATACATAAGGTTATAATAAGTAATAAGTAACATGTAATATGTGTAGACTTGATGGTACATACATAAGGCTATACTAAGTAATAAGTAACATGTAATATGTGTAGACTTGATGGGACATACATAAGGCTATACTAAGTAATAAGTAACATGTAATATGTGTAGACTTGATGGGACATACATAAGGCTATACTAAGTAATAAGTAACATGTAATATGTGTAGACTTGATGGGACATACATAAGGCTGTAATAAGCAATAAGTAACATGTAATATGGGTAGACTTGATAAGACATACATAAGGCTATACTAAGTAATAAGTAACATGTAATATGTGTAGACTTGATGGGACATGCATAAGGCTATACTAAGTAATAAGTAACATGTAATATGTGTAGACTTGATGGGACATACATAAGGCTATACTAAGTAATAAGTAACATGTAATATGTGTAGACTTGATGGGACATACATAAGGCTGTAATAAGCAATAAGTAACATGTAATATGGGTAGACTTGATAAGACATACATAAGGCTATACTAAGTAATAAGTAACATGTAATATGTGTAGACTTGATGGGAGATACATAAGGCTATACTAAGTAATAAGTAACATGTAATGTGTGTAGACTTGATGGGACATACATAAGGCTATACTAAGTAATAAGTAACATGTAATATGTGTATACTTGATGGGACATACATAAGGCTATACTAAGTAATAAGTAACATGTAATATGTGTAGACTTGATGGGACATACATAAGGCTATACTAAGTAATATGTAACATGTAATATGTGTAGACTTGATGGGACATACATAAGGCTATACTAAGTAATAAGTAACATGTAATATGTGTAGACTTGATGGGACATACATAAGGCTATACTAAGTAATAAGTAACATGTAATATGTGTAGACTTGATGGGACATACATAAGGCTATACTAAGTAATAAGTAGCATGTAATATGTGTAGACTTGATGGGACATGCATAAGGCTATACTAAGTAATAAGTAACATGTAATATGTGTAGACTTGATAGGACATACATAAGGCTATACTAAGTAATAAGTAACAGTAATATGTGTAGACTTGATGGGACATACATAAGGTTATACTAAGTAATAAGTAACATGTAATATGTGTAGACTTGATGGGACATGCATAAGGCTATACTAAGTAATAAGTAACATGTAATGTGTGTAGACTTGATGGGACATGAATAAGGTTATACTAAGTAATAAGTAACATGTAATATGTGTAGACTTGATGGGAGATACATAAGGCTATACTAAGTAATAAGTAACATGTAATATGGGTAGACTTGATAAGACATACATAAGGCTATACTAAGTAATAAGTAACATGTAATATGTGTATACTTGATGGGACATACATAAGGCTATACTAAGTAATAAGTAACATGTAATATGTGTAGACTTGATGGGACATACATAAGGCTATACTAAGTAATATGTAACATGTAATATGTGTAGACTTGATGGGACATACATAAGGCTATACTAAGTAATAAGTAACATGTAATATGTGTAGACTTGATGGGACATACATAAGGCTATACTAAGTAATAAGTAACATGTAATATGTGTAGACTTGATGGGACATACATAAGGCTATACTAAGTAATAAGTAGCATGTAATATGTGTAGACTTGATGGGACATACATAAGGCTATACTAAGTAATAAGTAACATGTAATATGTGTAGACTTGATAGGACATACATAAGGCTATACTAAGTAATAAGTAACAGTAATATGTGTAGACTTGATGGGACATACATAAGGTTATACTAAGTGATAAGTAACATGTAATATGTGTAGACTTGATGGGACATACATAAGGCTATACTAAGTAATAAGTAACATGTAATATGTGTAGACTTGATGGGACATGCATAAGGCTATACTAAGTAATAAGTAACATGTAATGTGTGTAGACTTGATGGGACATGAATAAGGTTATACTAAGTAATAAGTAACATGTAATATGTGTAGACTTGATGGGACATGCATAAGGCTATACTAAGTAATAAGTAACATGTAATATGTGTAGACTTGATGGGACATGCATAAGGCTATACTAAGTAATAAGTAACATGTAATATGTGTAGACTTGATGGGACATACATAAGGTTATACTAAGTAATAAGTAACATGTAATGTGTGTAGACTTGATGTGACATACATAAGGCTATACTAAGTAATAAGTAACATGTAATATGTGTAGACTTGATGGGACATGCATAAGGTTATACTAAGTAATAAGTAACATGTAATGTGTGTAGACTTGATGTGACATACATAAGGCTATACTAAGTAATAAGTAACATGTAATATGTGTAGACTTGATGGGACATGCATAAGGCTATACTAAGTAATAAGTAACATGTAATATGTGTAGACTTGATGGGACATACATAAGGCTATACTAAGTAATAAGTAACATGTAATATCTGTAGACTTGATGGGACATACATAAGGTTATACTAAGTAATAAGTAACATGTAATATGTGTAGACTTGATGTGACATACATAAGGCTATACTAAGTAATAAGTAACATGTAATATGTGTAGACTTGATGGGACATGCATAAGGCTATACTAAGTAATAAGTAACATGTAATATGTGTAGACTTGATGGGACATGCATAAGGCTATACTAAGTAATAAGTAACATGTAATATGTGTAGACTTGATGGGACATGCATAAGGCTATACTAAGTAATAAGTAACATGTAATATGTGTAGACTTGATGGGACATACATAAGGCTATACTAAGTAATAAGTAACATGTAATATGTGTAGACTTGATGGGACATACATAAGGCTATACTAAGTAATAAGTAACATGTAATATGTGTAGACTTGATGGGACATACATAAGACTATACTAAGTCATAAGTAACATGTAATATGTATAGACTTGATGGGACATGCATAAGGCTATACTAAGTAATAAGTAACATGTAATATGTGTAGACTTAATGGGACATACATAAGGCTATACTAAGTAATAAGTAACATGTAATATGTGTAGACTTGATGGGACATGCATAAGGCTATACTAAGTAATAAGTAACATGTAATATGTGTAGACTTGATGTGACATACATAAGGCTATACTAAGTAATAAGTAACGTGTAATATGTGTAGACTTGATGGGACATGCATAAGGCTATACTAAGTAATAAGTAACATGTAATATGTGTAGACTTGATGGGACATGCATAAGGCTATACTAAGTAATAAGTAACATGTAATATGTGTAGACTTGATGGGACATACATAAGGCTATACTAAGTAATAAGTAACATGTAATATGTGTAGACTTGATGGGACATACATAAGGCTATACTAAGTAATAAGTAACATGTAATATGTGTAGACTTGATGGGACATACATAAGACTATACTAAGTCATAAGTAACATGTAATATGTATAGACTTGATGGGACATGCATAAGGCTATACTAAGTAATAAGTAACATGTAATATGTGTAGACTTAATGGGACATACATAAGGCTATACTAAGTAATAAGTAACATGTAATATGTGTAGACTTGATGGGACATGCATAAGGCTATACTAAGTAATAAGTAACATGTAATATGTGTAGACTTGATGTGACATACATAAGGCTATACTAAGTAATAAGTAACGTGTAATATGTGTAGACTTGATGGGACATGCATAAGGCTATACTAAGTAATAAGTAACATGTAATATGTGTAGACTTGATGGGACATGCATAAGGCTATACTAAGTAATAAGTAACATGTAATATGTGTAGACTTGATGGGACATACATAAGGCTATACTAAGTAATAAGTAACATGTAATATGTGTAGACTTGATGGGACATACATAAGGCTATACTAAGTAATAAGTAACATGTAATATGTGTAGACTTGATGGGACATACATAAGACTATACTAAGTCATAAGTAACATGTAATATGTATAGACTTGATGGGACATGCATAAGGCTATACTAAGTAATAAGTAACATGTAATATGTGTAGACTTAATGGGACATACATAAGGCTATACTAAGTAATAAGTAACATGTAATATGTGTAGACTTGATGGGACATGCATAAGGCTATACTAAGTAATAAGTAACATGTAATATGTGTAGACTTCATGGGCCTTTTTGGTTGTTATCTTCTGTCACATTTCATGTTTCTATGTTCAGTACCTTGATTGAGTCAGTCTAATGTCTACAGAGCAGGGTCAGCTCTACTTAAGTGGAAGATGGTTTTCCATATGAGCAGTTTCACAAATGAAGGGAAAAAAGGATGTTGTGTAGAGGAGAGAGATAGGGTATGAAGGTTTTGTAAACAAAGTAATCTTTGCAAAAAGTACTGGTGGCTTCTTACTGCCACAATCACAATGCACCTACACAAAAGCTTACAAAATGTTTACTTTATAGGTTCATGAGGTTGTGGAAAACTGCTGAGTGAATATATCTAGTATTTTGTCCAGTGGGTCCCTCTAGTGGTGAAGAGAAGTATATGCAGTGGTCGCTCTGCAATCTATCTGAGCCTATGTACAACCAGCAGAGAGAGGGACATTTCCTCAGGTCCCTGTGTTTGCGTCACTGTGCGGTGCTAGTGACTGATTGCCAGGTGCCAGTGCATGCCTCACTGTGTCAACACTGTGGGTGGAGGGACAGACCCTAAAATATCCTTGTGTTACCCTCTGGGGAAGTGATAAACCCACTGGTTCCTTTGTCACAGTGTCACCCTGTAGGTGGAGGGACAGATCCACATGTGACTGTGTCACCCTATGATGGGACAGACTCCCAGGGTCCTATTTCTTAATCACTGTCTCACCTTTATGGAGGGTATGGACAGACTCACAAGTCTCTCTTTCCATATTACTGTGGGACCCTTTAGGCAGAGTAACTGATTTCCAGGTGTCGGTATCACCCTATGGGGGATGAGGCAGACGCCGAACCCCCTATTTCTCTATCCCTGTGTTATCCTCTGGGGGGAAAGGTCAAACTCCCAGGTCCCTGTGTCACCTTGTGGTGGGAAAAACAAAACTGGTCATTGTGTCGCCCTGTGGTGAGAGAGATAAACTCCTAAGTCCCTGTGTCTGCTTCACCCTGCGGGGTAAGGTGAGACTACCAGGTCACTGTGTCACCCTGCTGGGTCGGGAGAGGCTTCCAGGTCCCTGTGTCACCCTGAGGGTAGAGAGAGACTACACAGTCCCTTTGTCATTGTTTCACCCTGCGGGTTCGAAAGAAAGAGACTACCAGTTCCCTGTGTCACCCTGCGGGTTTGGAAGAGACTACCAGTTCCCTGTGTCACCCTGTGGAGTAGGGATATAGAGACTACCAGATATTTGTGTCACTGTTACACCCTGCAGGGTAGGGAGACTACCAAATACTTGTGTCACCCTGTTGGGTAGGAAGGGACTACCTGGTCCCTGTGTAACCCTGCAGGATAAAGGGAGACTACATGGTACTTGTGTCACTGTGTAACCCTGTGGGGTAGGAAGAGATGACCTGGCACTTGTGTCACTGGGTCACCCTGTGGGGTAGGAAGAGATGACCTGGTACTTGTCACTGGGTCACCCTGTGGGGTAGGGAGAGACTTCCTGGTACTTGTGTCACTGGGCCACCCTGCGGGGTAGGAAGAGATGACCTGGTACTTGTCACTGGGTCACCCTGTGGGGTAGGGGGAGACTTCCTGGCACTTGTGTCACTGGGTCACCCTGCGGGGTAGGAAGAGATGACCTAGTACTTGTCACTGGGTCACCCTGTGGGGTAGAGAGAGACTTCCTGGTACTTGTGTCACTGGGTCACCCTGCGGGGTAGGAAGAGATGACCTGGTACTTGTCACTGGGTCACCCTGTGGGGTAGGAAGAGATGACCTGGTACTTGTCACTGGGTCACCCTGTGGGGTAGGGAGAGACTTCCTGGTACTTGTGTCACTGGGTCACCCTGCGGGGTAGGAAGACATGACCTGGTACTTGTGTCACTGGGTCACCCTGCGGGGTAGGAAGAGATGACCTGGCACTTGTGTCACTGGGTCACCCTGCGGGGTAGGGAGAGACTTCCTGGTACTTGTGTCACTGGGTCACCCTGCAGGGTAGGAAGAGATGACCTGGTACTTGTCACTGGGTCACCCTGTGGGGTAGGGAGAGACTTCCTGGTACTTGTGTCACTGGGTCACCCTGCGGGGTAGGAAGAGATGACCTGGTACTTGTGTCACTGGGTCACCCTGTGGGGTAGGAAGAGATGACCTGGTACTTGTCACTGGGTCACCCTGTGGGGTAGGGAGAGACTTCCTGGTACTTGTGTCACTGGGTCACCCTGCGGGGTAGGAAGAGATGACCTGGTACTTGTCACTGGGTCACCCTGTGGGGTAGGGAGAGACTTCCTGGTACTTGGGTCACTGGGTCACCCTGCGGGGTAGGAAGAGATGACCTAGTACTTGTCACTGGGTCACCCTGTGGGGTAGAGAGAGACTTCCTGGTACTTGTGTCACTGGGTCACCCTGCGGGGTAGGAAGAGATGACCTGGTACTTGTCACTGGGTCACCTTGTGGGGTAGGAAGAGATGACCTGGTACTTGTCACTGGGTCACCCTGTGGGGTAGGGAGAGACTTCCTGGTACTTGTGTCACTGGGTCACCCTGCGGGGTAGGAAGACATGACCTGGTACTTGTGTCACTGGGTCACCCTGCGGGGTAGGAAGAGATGACCTGGCACTTGTGTCACTGGGTCACCCTGCGGGGTAGGGAGAGACTTCCTGGTACTTGTGTCACTGGGTCACCCTGCAGGGTAGGAAGAGATGACCTGGTACTTGTCACTGGGTCACCCTGTGGGGTAGGGAGAGACTTCCTGGTACTTGTGTCACTGGGTCACCCTGCGGGGTAGGAAGAGATGACCTGGTACTTGTGTCACTGGGTCACCCTGCGGGGTAGGGAGAGACTTCCTGGTACTTTTGTCACTGGGTCACCCTGCGGGGTAGGAAGAGATGACCTGGTACTTGTCACTGGGTCACCCTGTGGGATAGGGAGAGACTTCCTGGTACTTGTGTCACTGTGTCACCCTGCGGGGTAGGAAGAGATGACCTGGTACTTGTGTCACTGTGTCACCCTGCGGGGTAGGAAGAGATGACCTGGTACTTGTGTCACTGTGTCACCCTGCGGGGTAGGAAGAGATGGCCTGTTACTTGTCACTGGGTCACCCTGCGGGGTAGGGAGAGACTTCCTGGTACTTGTGTCACTGGGTCACCCTGTGGGGTAGGGAGAGACTTCCTGGTACTTGTGTCACTGGGTCACCCTGCGGGGTAGGAGGAGATGACCTGGTACTTGTGTCACTGTGTCACCCTGCGGGGTAGGAAGAGATGGCCTGTTACTTGTCACTGGGTCACCCTGCGGGGTAGGAAGAGATGACCTGGTACTTGTCACTAGGTCACCCTGTGGGGTAGGGAGAGACTTCCTGGTACTTGTGTCACTGGGTCACCCTGCGGGGTAGGAAGAGATGACCTGGTACTTGTCACTGGGTCACCCTGTGGGGTAGGGAGAGACTTCCTGGTACTTGTGTCACTGGGTCACCCTGCGGGGTAGGAAGAGATGACCTGGTACTTGTGTCACTGGGTCACCCTGCGAGGTAGGAAGAGATGACCTGGTACTTGTCACTGGGTCACCCTGTGGGGTAGGGAGAGACTTCCTGGTACTTGTGTCACTGGGTCACCCTGCGGGGTAGGAAGAGATGACCTAGTACTTGTGTCACTGTTTCACCCTGCGGGGTAGGAAGAGATGACCTGGTACTTGTGTCACTGTGTCACCCTGCGGGGTAGAAAGAGATGGCCTGTTACTTGTCACTGGGTCACCCTGCGGGGTAGAAAGAGATGGCCTGTTACTTGTCACTGGGTCACCCTGCGGGGTAGGAAGAGATGACCTGGTACTTGTGTCACTGGGTCACCCTGTGGGGTAGGGAGAGATTTCCTGGTACTTGTGTCACTGTGTCACCCTGCGGGGTAGGAAGAGATGACCTGGTACTTGTCACTGGGTCACCCTGTGGGGTAGGGAGAGACTTCCTGGTACTTGTGTCACTGGGTCACCCTGCAGGGTAGGGAGAGACTTCCTGGTACTTGTGTCACTGGGTCACCCTGCGGGGTAGGAAGAGACTTCCTGGTACTTGTGTCACTGGGTCACCCTGTGGGGTAGGGAGAGACTTCCTGGTACTTGTGTCACTGTGTCACCCTGCGGGGTAGGAAGAGATGACCTGGTACTTGTCACTGGGTCACCCTGTGCGGTAGGGAGAGACTTCCTGGTACTTGTGTCACTGGGTCACCCTGCGGGGTAGGAAGAGATGACCTGGTACTTGTCACTGGGTCACCCTGTGGGGTAGGGAGAGACTTCCTGGTACTTGTGTCACTGGGTCACCCTGCGGGGTAGGGAGAGACTTCCTGGTACTTGTGTCACTGGGTCACCCTGCGGGGTAGGGAGAGACTTCCTGGTACTTGTGTCACTGGGTCACCCTGCGGGGTAGGGAGAGACTTCCTGGTACTTGTGTCACCCTGCTGTGGGAGGAGCGTGTTCATTTTTTGTGTCACTATATCACCATTCAGAGCAAGAATTTGACTCCCATTGTTACCATGTTTGTGTCATTTTTTTCGCCCGGTGAAGGTGCCACTGTATATATCACTGTTTCACCCTATGGAGCAGAGACAAAGACTACAGAGTCTGTGTTTCATGTAATGAAAACAAGTATTTATAAATACAATTTCTTTAATATGCACTTATTTACATATATAATTAATTCTCCCACGTTAATTGCTATGTGTCTAATTAACCCTCAGTGAGGGGTGGTTGCTATTTACAGCAAGTATACGATTCTAGATACAAATATATTGCTTTTATGGGAATTTATATATATACAGTACATATATTTATAGGTTCTAAGAAGCAGACAGCAATGAGAGGGTACAGTTACAGAGGGAAGGAGGAGAGGGGACAGTGACAGAGAGAAGGAGGGGAGGGGACAGTGACAGAGAGAAGGGTAGAGGTGACAGTGACAGAGAGGAGGAGAGGGGACAGTGACAGAGAGAAGGAAGAGAGGGGACAGTGACAAAGAGAAGGAGGAGAGGGGAAAGTGACAGAGAGAAGGAGGAGAGGGGACAGTGACAGAGAGAAGGAGGAGAGGGGACAGTGACAAAGAGAAGGAGGAGAGGGGACAGTGACAGAGAGAATGAGGAGAGGGGACAGTGACCAAGAGGTGGAGAGGGGACAGTGACAAAGAGAAGGATGAGAGAGGAGGAGGAGAGGGGACAGAGAGGAGAGGTGACAGAGAGAAGGAGTGGAGGGGACAGTGACAGAAAAGGTGGAGAAGGGACAGAGAGAAGGAGTAGAGGGGACAATGACAGAAAAGGTGGAGAGGGGACAGTGACAGAGAGAAGGAGTAGATGGGACAGTGACAGAAAAGGTGGAGAGGGGACAGTGACAAAGAGAAGGAGGAGAGGGGACAGTGACAGAGAGGAGAGGTGACAGTGACAGAAAGAAGGAGAAGAGGGGACAGTGACAGAGAGGAGGTTATGGAGCATGTTAGAGGAGATAGAAGAAGAGGAAAAAGAGAAAGGCGGATGTAAATTGTAGGTATTAAGTTAAATTGAGACAATAAGATTCCCAGAATCCCCCTTGGGAATTGGAGGCACATAATGGAGTAACATATAACCCCGGTGTCCTGGAGAATCTTTGAGTTGTCCACTTCCTGATTATTGTATATTCACGGTCATCTGCAATTAAGGATTCAGTCAGTGTTGCTCAGCAACTCATGTGCACCAAGCAAGCTCAGGCTTGCCGTGATTGCTATAAGCACACTCAGAAATTGACCAAAAGGCTGAAAAGTGATAGACGTGGGACATGACAGTGACGTTGGAGAGTACCTTGCATATAAGGACATTTTTGTAATGTACAGTCTTGTTGTTTAGGTATGAAGCTGTGCATAAGCCGCAGGTTCAACATGGCTCCTCTGGAGCAAAGACGAGCTTAGGAAGGAGACGTGAAGTGGAGGGGCTATGAAAAGCTGATTTCATGCTGTGAATCGCCTGTGCTGTGCAAGTCCCAGGAGCTTGAGTGTCAAAGAAGCTCATTATGCTCTAGTTCAAAAGGGCAACCGTATTGCTCGTGGGCCGGGTGATACTGCTGGGTGAATTGGAGAGAGGGGACAAAAAACTTTGAGTTTGAAGTGGCACCCTCATGTTCTGAGTAGGTTAGAGATGGGACAAGGTAGAATGTTATTCTAAAGATGCTTCCAGCGTCCTCTGCGCTTTCGGGAAGTTGTGTACCCAAATCTCTTCCTCTTGTTGGGTGGAGAGGGTGATGGGGAATGTGGAGGCTCTTCTATGACTTCCTGGGGTTCCCCTTGGGATTCCACCTCATAGGACACAGGGCAGCAGGGCTCAGGCTCTGTTTTTGTGGGAAAGTAGATGGGCGAGATGATCTCAGAGGGGGCAGGAGATGGAGCAGGCTGAGATGGCACAAGCGGAAGAATGGCAGCGAGGACATTGGTCAAGCGGTCCATGCTTTGGCGTAGAGTGTAGGTGAGGTGCCGTATTGCCTCTGCTGTCTCATGTTGGGCTCTCAACATGGCAACAGTTGGGTCATAATGCTGGTGTATCCCATTTGGGGTCAGTAATGGTGATCCAGATTCTGGGAGCTGAGGTGAGGGACCCTCTGATGGATCTGGGGATGGGGTGAGGTTAGAAAGTTGAACGATATGCAGCTGGGGCGAAGGGGAGGGAGATTCTTTAGGGCGGATGAGAACAGAGGCTTCAGTGGGAGCACAAGGGATGCTAAGTGAGTTCTCTGGGCTGGAGGATCCAGGACCTGTTGGGGCAATATCTGAATGAGAGAAAAAAAAATGAGGGTATTAGTGATGCACTTTGTGCGTACACTGCATTTTACTTACATAAGTGCATATGCTGTATGATTAGTACTAGATATGGTGCATGTGTCATGTGATTAGCTCTAGTTATGGGTTGTGTGTCATGTGATTAGTACTAGATATGGTGCACGTGCTGTATGATTAGTAATAGATATGGTGCATGCTCAGCGGGATAACTACAGGATATGGTTTTAAACTGTATGCAGTACAGGACAGGGCGCATGTGCAGTGGGATCATTGTGTGCACTGTATGATTGGTACAGGATAGGGTGCACATGCAATGTGATTAGCTCAAGATATTGAGCATGTGCAGTGAGATTAGTGCACTGTATAAAGAGTACAGGGTATGGTGCATGCAACGTATCAGTAATACAGGATAGGGCGCATGAGCTTTATGATTAATACAATATATTGTGCATGTGCAGAGAGATTAACATATGACAAGGTACATGCAATGTATCAGTAATACAGTATATGGTTCATGTCCTTTATGATTAATAAAAAATAGAGTGCATTCTCTTTATGATTAATACAATATAGGGTGCATGCCCTTTATGATTAATACAGGATAGGGTGCATGCCCTTTATGATTAATACAATATAAGGTGCATGCCCTTTATGATTAATACAAGAGAGTGCATGGCCTTTATGATTAATACAGGATAGGGTACATGACCTTTATGATTAATACAGGCTAGGGTGCATGACCTTTATGATTAATACAGGATAGGGTGCATACCCTTTATGATTAATACAGGATAGGGTGCATGACCTTTATGATTAATACAAGATTGGGTGCATGCCCTTAATGATTAATGCAATAAAAGGTGCATGACCTTTATGATTAATACAAGATAGGGTGCATGACCTTTATGATTAATACAGGATATGGTGCATGCCCTTTATGATTAATACAGGATAGGGTGCATGACCTTTATGATTAATACAGGATAGGGTGCATGACCTTTATGATTAATACAGGATAGGGTGCATGACCTTTATGATTAATACAGGATAGGGTGCATGACCTTTATGATTAATACAGGATAGGGTGCATGACCTTTATGATTAATACAGGATAGGGTGCATGACCTTTATGATTAATACAGGATAGGGTGCATGACCTTTATGATTAATACAAGATAGGGTGCATGACCTTTATGATTAATACAGGATATGGTGCATGCCCTTTATGATTAATGCAATATAAGGTGCATGCCATTTATGATTAATACAGGATATGGCGCATGACCGTTATGATTAATACAAGATAGGGTTCATGCCCTTTATGATTAATGCAATATAAGATGCATGACCTTTATGATTAATACAAGATAGGGTGCATGCCCTTTATGATTAATACAGGATAGTGTGCATGCCCTTTATGATTAATACAGGATAGGGTGCATACCCTTTATGATTAATACAGGATAGGGTGCATGACCTTTATGATTAATACAAGATTGGGTGCATGCCCTTAATGATTAATGCAATAAAAGGTGCATGACCTTTATGATTAATACAAGATAGGGTGCATGACCTTTATGATTAATACAGGATATGGTGCATGCCCTTTATGATTAATACAGGATAGGGTGCATGACCTTTATGATTAATACAGGATAGGGTGCATGACCTTTATGATTAATACAGGATAGGGTGCATGACCTTTATGATTAATACAGGATAGGGTGCATGACCTTTATGATTAATACAGGATAGGGTGCATGACCTTTATGATTAATACAGGATAGGGTGCATGCCCTTTATGATTAATACAGGATAGGGTGCATGCCCTTTATGATTAAGACAGGATAGGGTGCATGCCCTTTATGATTAATGCAATATAAGGTGCATGACCTTTATGATTAATACAAGATAGGGTGCATGCCCTTTATGATTAATACAATATAGGGTGCACGTGCAGAGAGATTAACATATGACTAGGTACATGCAACATATCAGTAGTACAGGATAGGGTGCATGACCTTTATTTCATTAATACAATATAGGGTGCATGTGCAGAGGGATAAGCACAGGACATGGTACATGCAACGTATCAGTAGTACAGGATAGGATGCATGTCCTTTATGATTAATACAGGATAGGGTGCATGCCCTTTATGATTAATACAGGATAGGGTGCATGACCTTTATGATTAATACAGGGTAGGATGCATGCTCTTTATGATTAATACAGGGTAGGATGCATGTCCTTTATGATTAATACAGGATAGGATGCATGCTCTTTATGATTAATACAGGATAGGATGCATGCTCTTTATGATTAATACAAGATAGGGTGCATGACCTTTATGATTAATACAAGATAGGGTTCATGCCCTTTATGGTTAATTCAATATAAGGTGCATGACCTTTATGATTAATACAGGATAGGGTGCATGACCTTTATGATAATTACAGGATAGGATGCATGCTCTTTATGATTAATACAAGATGAGGTTCATTCCTTTTATGACTAATACAAGACAGGCTGAATGCCCTTTATGATTAATACAAGATATGATGCATGCTCTTTATGATTAATACAAGATAGGATGCATGTTCTTTATGATTAATACAAGATAGGATGCATGTCCTTTATGATTAAAGGGATATGAAACCCAAAAAAAATATTTTGTGATTTAGACACAGCATACAATTTAAAAATGTTCTAATTTACAGTACTTGTATTATCAAATTTGCTTTGTTCCCATGGTATTCTTTGTTGAAGAGATACCTAGGTGTCTGGAGTACTTCATGGCAGAAAATAGTGCAACAAAAGATACCAAATAGAACAAAGAAAATTTGATAATAGAAATAAATTAGTAAGTTTTTAAAAATTGTTCTATCTGAATCATGAAAGAAACAAATTGGGTTTCATGTCTTTTTAAATACAAAATATGGTGCATGCCCATTATGATTAATACAGGATAGGGTGCATGACCGTTATGATTAATACAGGATAGGGGGCATGACCTTTATGATTAATACAGGATAGGGTGCATGACCTTTATGATTAATACAGGATAGGGTGCATGACCTTTATGATTAATACAGGATAGGGTGCATGACCTTAATGATTAATGCAATATAAGATGCATGACCTTTATGATTAATACAAGATAGGGTGCATGCCCTTTATGATTAATACAATATAAGGTGCATACCCTTTATGACTAATACAAGACAGGGTGAATGCCCTTTATGATTAATACAAAATAGGATGTATTCCCTTTATGATTAATACAATATAGGGTGCACGTGCAGAGAGATTTACATATGACAAGGTACATGCAACATATCAGTAGTACAGGATAGGGTGCATGACCTTTATTTGATTAATACAATATAGGGTGCATGTGCAGAGGGATTAGCACAGGACATGGTACAACGTATCAGTAGTACAGGATAGGATGCATGTCCTTTATGATTAATACAGGATAGGGTGCATGCCCTTTATGATTAATGCAATATAAGGTGCATGTCCTTTATGATTAATACAAGATAGGGTGCATGACCTTTATGATTAATGCAAGATACGGTGCATGACCTTTATGATTAATACAAGATAGGGTGCATGACCTTTATGAATAATGCAAGATACGGTGCATGACCTTTATGATTAATACAAGATAGGGTGCATGACCTTTATGATTAATGCAATATAAGGTGCATGACCTTTATGATTAATACAAGATAGGGTGCATGACCTTTATGATTAATACAGGATAGGGTGCATGAACTTTATGATTAATGCAATATAAGATGCATGCCCTTTATGATTAATACAGGATATGGCGCATGACCGTTATGATTAATACAAGATAGGGTGCATGCCCTTTATGTTTAATGCAATATAAGGTGCATGACCTTTATGATTAATACAAGATAGGGTGCATGCCCTTTATGATTAATACATGATAGGATGCATGTCCATTATGATTAATACATGATAGGGTGCCTGACCTTTATGATTAATACAGGATAGGGTGCATGAACTTTATGATTAATGCAATATAAGATGCATGCCCTTTATGATTAATACAGGATATGGCGCATGACCGTTATGATTAATACAAGATAGGGTGCATGCCCTTTATGATTAATACAGGATAGGGTGCATGCCCTTTATGTTTAATGCAATATAAGGTGCATGACCTTTATGATTAATACAAGATAGGGTGCATGCCCTTTATGATTAATACATGATAGGATGCATGTCCTTTATGATTAATACATGATAGGATGCATGCTCTTTATGATTAATACACAATAGGGTGTATGCCCTTTATGTTTAATGCAATATAAGGTGCATGACCTTTATGATTAATACACAATAGGGTGCATGCCCTTTATGTTTAATGCAATATAAGGTGCATGACCTTTATGATTAATACAAGATAGGGTGCGTGCCCTTTATGATTAATACATGATAGGATGCATGTCCTTTATGATTAATACATGATAGGGTGCATGACCTTTATGATTAATACAGGATAGGGTGCATGAACTTTATGATTAATGCAATATAAGATGCATGCCCTTTATGATTAATACAGGATATGGCGCATGACCGTTATGATTAATACAAGATAGGGTGCATGCCCTTTATGATTAATACAGGATAGGGTGCATGCCCTTTATGATTAATACAGGATAGGGTGCATGCCCTTTATGTTTAATGCAATATAAGGTGCATGACCTTTATGATTAATACAAGATAGGGTGCATGCCCTTTATGATTAATACATGATAGGATGCATGTCCTTTATGATTAATACATGATAGGATGCATGCTCTTTATGATTAATACACAATAGGGTGTATGCCCTTTATGATTAATACAGGATAGGGTGCATGCCCTTTATGATTAATACAGGATAGGGTGCATGCCCTTTATGATTAATACAAGATAGGGTGCATGCCCTTTATGATTAATACAAGATAGGGTGCATGCCCTTTATGATTAATACATGATAGGGTTCATGCCCTTTATGATTAATGCAATATAAGGTGCATGACCTTTATGATTAATACAGGATAGGGTGCATGACCTTTATGATTAATACAGGATAGGGTGCATGCTCTTTATTATAAATACAAGATAGGATGCATGCTCTTTATGATTAATACACAATAGGGTGCATGACCTTTATGATTAATACTGGATAGGGTGCATGCCCTTTATGATTAATACAAGATAGGGTGCATGCCCTTTATGATTAATACAAGATAGGGTTCATGCCCTTTATGATTAATGCAATATAAGGTGCATGACCTTTATGATTAATACAGGATAGGGTGCATGCTCTTTATTATTAATACAAGATAGGGTTCATGCCCTTTGATTATTACAACATAGGGTTCATGCCCTTTATGATTAATACAGGATAGGATGCATGCTCTTTATGATTAATACAAGATAAGGTTCATGCCTTTTATGACTAATACAAGACAGGCTGAATGCCCTTTATGATTAATACAAGATATGATGCATGCTCTTTATGATTAATACAAGATAGGATGCATGTTCTTTATGATTAATACAAGATAGGATGCATGTCCTTTATGATTAAAGGGATATGAAACCCCAAAAAAATATTTTGTGATTTAGACACAGCATACAATTTAAAAATGTTCTAATTTACAGTACTTGTATTATCAAATTTGCTTTGTTCCCATGGTATTCTTTGTTGAAGAGATACCTAGGTGTCTGGAGTACTTCATGGCAGAAAATAGTGCAACAAAAGATACCAAATAGAACAAAGAAAATTTGATAATAGAAATAAATTAGAATTTTTTTTAAAATTGTTCTATCTGAATCATGAAAGAAAAAAAATTGGGATTCATGTCTTGCTGAAAATTGGGATTCATGTCAGGCTGAATGCCCTTTATGATTAATACAAAATATGGTGCATGCCCATTATGATTAATACAGGATAGGGGGCATGAACTTTATGATTAATACAAAATATGGTGTGTGCCCATTATGACTAATACAAAAGATGGTGCATGCCCATTATGATTAATACAAAATATGGTGTGTGCCCTTTATGACTAATACAAAATATGGTGCATGCCCATTATGAGTAATACAAAATATGGTGCATGCCCATTATGACTAATACAAAATATGGTGCATGCCCATTATGATTAATACAAAATATGGTGTGCGCTTAGTGCAGTTAATTAAGTACTCACCCATCACACTTAGCCGTGTGGCAGAGCTATAGTGCTCCCTTCCTGGCATTACACCAGGTCCCAGGATGGCAAAAATTGTCTCCTCCTCTGCGCTGAGTGCCTCCTCTGCTGTTCCACTCTGGGTAGAATGGGGGACTCTTGCCAGCTTCTCTTTGGTCCTTCTCTTGAAGTCGTTCCAACGCTTCTGCACCTCCTGTGCAGTGCGTTTCCAGCTGGTGATAGCATTGATCTTGGCAGCAATGCTCTCCCACAAGCGTCTGCGCTCTGCCACACTCAGCCGTCGACTTTGAGCACCATATAATAGGGGGTAGTGTGCCCGCACCTCTCGGATAAGTATCTGGTTCTCCTCATAGGAGAAGCGCGGCTTGCGCAGACGGGTGACCTCCTCTGCATCGCCAGACATGGCAGGGCCCCCAGTGCACCCCACTGCAACCCTGGCTTAATAGGAAAAATGAAATTTATGCGTACCTGATAAATTAATTTCCTTCGAGGTGGTGAGAATTCACAAGTCCATTACTACTGGGATTCAACTACTGGCCACTAAGAGGAGGCGAAGATTCCCAAAAACTCTATCCCTATTCTATCCCTCTCACCTCACTGATTAGCCAGTCTTACATATAGCCAAGTTAGGCGCAGTAGAAAGGTAGGAAAGTACTGAACAGGGAAATGAAGTGCAAGACTAGAACTGCCGCCATAAGGAAAAAAAACACAAAATAAATAAGGGTGGGCCTCTGTCACTTTAGCTTTCTTTCGTAAAGGTGGTTAAAGTCCACAAGTTCATTTCTTCTGGGAATCTAATACCCAAGATGTGGAGTCCATAAGTAATAAATCAGGAATAAAAAAATATTTTGGAAAAAAAGGCTGGCACCTAGTTCCAGACACTGCTGCCTGGAGGACTTTTCTACAAAAAGTCACTTCCAAAGAAGCAAATACATCAAAATGGTAGAATTTAGTAAAAGATATGTAGGAATGACCATGTTGCTGCCTTTTGTTCTACTGAAGCCTCGTTTTTAAAAGTCCATGAAGTAGAAACGGATCTAGTTGAATGATCAGTAATATGCTTTGGGGGAGACTTCTCCAGCTTCAGGTGTGCATTAGACGCTTTCACCACTGATGAAGTAACACAGCACCCTCTCACCTCCTCTCCCTCTTCCCCTTTCTTTAACTCTTCTCCCCTTCTCTTCTTTTTCAACTCCTTCTCCCTTCCACAAACTGCTCACAGAAGGCAGGCACCGTGGAACCACTGTGAGCGCATTTTACTTTCAGTTATTCAGTCATTTCCTACTACGATAAATAATATGAACATAAGGGACATTGCATGTATTTGATGACTATAAACATGGAACAAGTGTCCACTGAATGTACCGAAACAATATTGTGTACTCCCTTTTGTATCCTTGATTTCCATTCTCAAAAAAAACCAAAACATAAAAAAAAGCTATGGCTATGGCTTTCTGAAACTTTTGTGGATCTGAGAAATGGCTTAAAGGGACAGTCTACACCAACATTTTTCTTATTTAAAAAGATAGATAATCCCTTTATTACCCATTCCCCGTTTTTGCACAACCAACACAGTTATATTAATATACTTTTTACCTCTGTGATTACCTTGTATCTAAGGCTCTGCAGACTGCTCCTTATCTCGGTTATATTAATATACTGTTTACCTCTGTGATTACCTTGTATCTAAGCCTCTGCAGACTGCCCCTTATCTCAGTTATATTAATATACTTTTTACCTCTGTGATTACCTTGTATCTAAGTCTCTGCAGACTGCCCCTTATCTCAGTTATATTAATATAATTTTTACCTCTGTGATTACCCTGTATCTAAGCCTCTGCAGACTGACCCTTATCTCCGTTATATTAATATACTTTTTACCTCTGTGATTACCTTGTATCTAAGCCTCTGCAGACTGTTCCTTATCTCAGTTATATTAATATACTTTTTAACTCTGTGATTACCTTGTATCTAAGCCTCTGCAGACTGCTCCTTATCTCAGTTATATTAATATACTTTTTACCTCTGTGATTACCTTTTATCTAATCCTCTGCAGACTGCTCCTTATCTCAATTATATTAATATACTTTTTACCTCTGTAATTACCTTGTATCTAAGCCTCTGCAGACTGACCCTTATCTCAGTTATATTAATATACTTTTTACCTCTGATTACCTTGTATCTAAGCCTCTGCAGACTGTCCCTTATCTCAGTTATATTAATATACTTTTTACCTCTGTGATTATCTTGTATCTAAGCCTTTGCAGACAGCCCCCTTATCTCAGTTATATTAATATACTTTTTACCTATGTGATTACCTTGTATCTAAGCCTTTGCAGACAGCCCCCTTATCTCAGTTATATTAATATACTTTTTACCTATGTGATTACCTTGTATCTAATCCTCTGCAGACTGCCTCCTTATCTCAGTTATATTAATATACTTTTTACCACTGTGATTACCTTGTATCTAAGCCTCTGCAGACTGCCCCTTATCTCAGTTATATTAATATATTTTTTACCTCTGTGATTACCTTGTATCTAAGCCTCTGCAGACTGCCCCTTATCTCAGTTATATTAATATACTTTTTACCTCTGTGATTACCTTGTATCTAAGCCTCTGCAGACTGCCCCTTATCTCAGTTATATTAATATACTTTTTACCTCTGTGATTACCCTGTATCTAAGCCTCTGCAGACTGCTCCTTATCTCAGTTATATTAATATACTTTTTACCTCTGTGATTACCTTGTATCTAATCCTCTGCAGACTGCCTCCTTATCTAAGTGCCTTTGACAGACATGCAGTGTAGTCAATCAGTGAAGACTCCTAAATAACTTCACGGAAGTGAGCACAATGTTATCTATATGACACACATGAACTAACACTATCTAACTGTGAAAAACTTTCAAAATACTCTGAGCTAGGAGGCGGTTTTCAACGGTTTAGAAATCAGTTTGAGCCTAGCTAGGTTTAGCTTTTCAAAAATACCACCAAGGGAACAAAGCAAAGTTGATGATACCTATGTGATTACCTTGTATCTAAGCCTCTGCAGACTGCCCCTTATCTCAGTTATATTAATATATTTTTTACCTCTGTGATTACCTTGTATCTAAGCCTCTGCAGACTGTCCCTTATCTCAGTTATATTAATATACTTTTTACCTCTGTGATTATCTTGTATCTAAGCCTTTGCAGACAGCCCCCTTATCTCAGTTATATTAATATACTTTTTACCTATGTGATTACCTTGTATCTAAGCCTTTGCAGACAGCCCCCTTATCTCAGTTATATTAATATACTTTTTACCTATGTGATTACCTTGTATCTAATCCTCTGCAGACTGCCTCCTTATCTCAGTTATATTAATATACTTTTTACCACTGTGATTACCTTGTATCTAAGCCTCTGCAGACTGCCCCTTATCTCAGTTATATTAATATATTTTTTACCTCTGTGATTACCTTGTATCTAAGCCTCTGCAGACTGCCCCTTATCTCAGTTATATTAATATACTTTTTACCTCTGTGATTACCTTGTATCTAAGCCTCTGCAGACTGCCCCTTATCTCAGTTATATTAATATACTTTTTACCTCTGTGATTACCCTGTATCTAAGCCTCTGCAGACTGCTCCTTATCTCAGTTATATTAATATACTTTTTACCTCTGTGATTACCTTGTATCTAATCCTCTGCAGACTGCCTCCTTATCTAAGTGCCTTTGACAGACATGCAGTGTAGTCAATCAGTGAAGACTCCTAAATAACTTCACGGAAGTGAGCACAATGTTATCTATATGACACACATGAACTAACACTGTCTAACTGTGAAAAACTTTCAAAATACTCTGAGCTAGGAGGCGGTTTTCAACGGTTTAGAAATCAGTTTGAGCCTAGCTAGGTTTAGCTTTTCAAAAATACCACCAAGGGAACAAAGCAAAGTTGATGATAAAAGTAAATTAGAAAGTTGTTTTAAAATTACTGCCCTATCTGAATCATGAAAGTTTAGTTTTGCCTTTACTGTCCCTTTAATACCAAATTAAGGTTTCAAGGGAAAGAATTGGTTTACTGGTTTCAGTCTAACCAAAGCTTGAAAAAAACTCTGAACATCAGGAAGCTTAGTGATCTTTTTATAATAATAAAGTTAATCAACTGGAACAATCAAACAAAAAGAAGGTGCTTCAATGGCACAATATCTCTGTAAAAATAGAATGCAAACTCCAAACACCGCTCACAAAAAATGGATACTCACAAGTGAGAGGCACTTAGTTAGTGTAATCAGCGCAGTCTGGGTGATTAGGAGCTCCCAGATAGCTCACCTCCTGTGAAGGATCCTTGTCACTACTCCAAGTGGTGTATTATGAAGAAGGGATTGACCCAATAATGTTCCAAACAACAGCACACACAAGACCGTGTATCAGCTTAAAAAAAGCCTCTACACAGATGAGGGCATTTTATTAAAATATTAAAACAAATAAAAGTCTGAGATAGAAGATTGTGACGAAGAGGAAGAGACCAAGTTAGCAAACCAAGTTCTGTGAGGCCAAGCTGGAACTATCAGAGCTACAGGTGATAGCTCTTGCTTGATTCGAGCTATTACTCTTGGAAGCAGAACAGTTGGATTAAAAATGTAAGCCAGGCTAAAAAAAAACAAAGACCTTGCAAAATATATGGGAAGCTTGTTGTGTAAACAAGAAACCATGAGGTCTATTTCTGGAAGACCACATCTCTTGACTATCTGATTGAAGACCTAGTGAAGAGACCATTCCCCTCGGTGAAGGGATTGGCTACTGCCATAATCTTCTTCCCAGTTCTTGCCTGGAATATGATTCACAGAAATTAAAGAGCAATTGTTCTCTGCCCATTTAAGAATTTGAGATACCTCCTTTATTGCAAGAGAACTGGAAGCCTTGATATTTATATTCCACAGCTGTGACATTGTCCAATTTGAAAACAAAGTTGAAACTCTTCCTTCAGAAGGGGCGAGCTCTGGAGAGCTCTGGAGATCACATGGAGCTCCAACACATTTATAGGTAACCACGTCTCCTGAGGTAACCAAACTCCATGCTCTCTGTAAGAGCCCCAACCTGAGAGACTTGGATCTGTCGTGATTATTGTCCAGGAAAGAGGAAGAAAGACGCTCCCAAGGAAATGGACTTGTGATTTATCCACCATGAAAGAAAACGCCTTTTTGTAGAATCCAATAGAATCCTTTGAGAGAGCTGATTGTAATCCTTGCACCATTGACTCAACATACAAAGTTGAAGAGGTCTCATGTGAAAACAAGCAAACAGAATGGCATCTGATGCTACAATCATCAGACCTAGCACTTCCATACAGAGAGCTACTGTAGGAATGGGAGATGACTGAAGCTTGGCACAAGTTGATTGTCTGTAACTTTAACTTCATCTGATTTGTTAAGGAAAATCTCATTGAATTTGAGTCTATGATCACTCCTAGAAAGGACACCCTGGTCTGCGGGGACAGGGAGCTCTTTGGAACATTGATTCTCCAATCATGTTGTTGAAGAAACAACAGAAGATTGTTGGTATGAGAAAATAGTAAAGGTACAGATGGAGCCTGAACCAATATATTGTCCAAGTATGAAGCCACCGGAATACACTGAGCTCTGATTACAGAGAATAGGTTTCCCAGAACCTTTGTGAAAATTCTGAGAATAGTAGCCAGATCAATCGGTAGAGCTACTAACTTAGAATGTTTGTCTAGATAAGCAAATCTGAGCAACTGGAAATGTTTTTTGTGAATTTGAATAAGAAGGTAGGCCTCATTCAAATCTATTGTAGACATAAATTGTTTTTGTTGAACAAGGAGAAGAATGGTTCTGATTGTTTCCATTTTAAAGGATGGAACTCTGAGAAACTTTTTCAAAGATTTTACAAATCTCCCTCTTTCTTGTGAACAAAAAAAAGGTTGAAATTAAAACCCTGGGCTTGTTCCTCCAACGGATCAGGACAAATCACATGAGCTCTATATTTTGAATACATAGAAAAAAGGCTTGAACCTTTACAGTATTCTTTGGAATGTTGGACAGAAGAGACCTTCCTCTAGGAGGTCTTGATCTGAATCCTATTTTGTATCTCTGGGAAACAATATTCAACAGACTGAGCCCAGACCTTCTGAAAAAGGTATAATCTGCCCCGTTGCAGAAGAATATCCAGATACGGGGCCGCACCTTCATGCTAAATTAGTAGCTGTGGAGGGCTTTTTTGACAGTTTAGACTTGTTCCAACTGGAAGTGAACTTCCAGGGGGTTCTGGAAGAAACATAAATTTGCGAATAAAAGAGGGGAATTTTTGGTTCCTGGACTGAGGAAAGGAACAAAAATTATTAGTAATCCTTCCTTTACCTTTGGATTTCTTATCCTGAGGAAGAAAAGTTCCTTTACCTACAAACACTGTAGAGATAATGGCATCTAGACCAGGACCAAACAATATTTTACCCTAAAACAGAAGAGAGGCAAAAGCCTGGTCTTAAAAATCATGTAAGCTAACCAAGATTTCAGCCACGATTCCCTTCTAGCCAAGACAGCTGGAGCCATATACCTGGCTTTAATTCTGATAATGTCAACACGGATGAATGCATTAGCCGGCCTAATCAGATCTAAGCAATGTTGAAAATTCTCGTCCATAGTCTCGTCTGAAAACTGATCAGATAAACTGTCACCACAGAGTAGAGGCTGCCGCAACACAGGCGATACTAATAGCTGGTCTGAATAAAAGACCCCCTTGTTGAAAAGCCTTTCTATGGTAAGGCTCCAATTTCCTGTCAAAATATATATTTTAAAGTACTGTCCTCCAAAGGAATTGTAGTACACATTGCCAAGGGGGAAATAGCTCTGTCCACCATAGAAACAGTCTCCCAAAGATCCAAATTAGAGGATGGTAAAGGAAACATCTTCTTAAACTCCAAAGCTGAATTATAAGGAATACCAGGCCTAGCCCATTCCTTGGTAATTATTTCAGTAATGGTAAATGGAACAGGAAAAACTTCTTCAGGAGCCTTAGCAGCAGGCTTAAAAATTAGATATAATTGTTTAACCAACTTCTTAAGCGGGTTTATAATCTTGAAGTACAAAATACTTCCTTTAGTAATGTACGATGTTCCAATTTAACCATTAAAGAAGATGAATCAGAGTCCTTTTCAGTGACAGACTCTTGTTGAACAGAATTATATTCACCATCAAAAGACAAGTCAGAATCTGAATCTTTCAGAAGATCCTTAGATGGCTTAGATTTTAGAGAACCATAATGGACAGATAAATTCACAACAGGCAGGTTATCGGCCTTAAATCTTTTGCGCTTACTTGGAGGAGGCATAGCCACCAACATTTCAGACACTGTAGAGCACACAAAGTCTTTAAAACCTAGAGCAAAGTCTGATTAACTCACTTGTAAAGAACATACAAAGGGAGGACAGACTCCTTTAGAGGCAAGCACAGCATTAGATTGATTGGCATGCATCAGGTGATCCAAGAATTTAAAAGTTGTGCTTGGGTTACAACAACATTTACAAAATAAACATTGTGTATTGTAACTGCATAGGATAGATGATCTAGCCTCTAAATGATAAACATTTACGATATTGGGGACAGTTCCAGTATGTTCCCATAGTTATTATAATATAGACAGTTAAATAAATACACCACAGAAAAATTCTGCAATATATGCAGAGTAATAAACTAATTTAGGGATCTTAACATAAAATCTGAGAACAGGAAAACTGTAAACTGAAAAACCTAACATTGAAAGGACCAGCAAAAAAAGTTGTTAAAAAATAAATTTTGAATAATTTATAAAGTCTGGGAATTTGTGGCAATCTTACCCCCTTGAATAATCGACCAGAGAAATCAGCACAGGAGATGAGCAAACTAGCCAAATACTCCTATGCAAGTAGCGCTCTCACAGGAAAAGGCGGGGTATAGTGCTGGAATATTATTAACTGCCACCATTTAGCACAGTGAACACTACCACAGGGCTATACTAAGGACTAGATTTATTAAGAGGCGAGCGGACATGAATTGGCTTTAGCAAATCATGTCTGCTTGACCTCACTAAATGCCAACAGCTTAATGCCACCCCCTGCTCACTGGCGACCGCTAGCAGGGGTCATCAATTATCCCGATCGTATCGGATTGGGATAATTGGTGGCGGAGAAGTTAAGAAGCAGCGAACCTGATAGTGCTCCCAAGCAGCGTCCGCTGCTTAATAAATGGACCCCTTGGTATGCAAGAGTGAGATGGTAGTGCACTGAGAGTAAAAATAACTACGCAACCGAGCCAGCGCGAGCAACTATTATGTAATAAAAATCTGATAAAACTTGAACATATCCAAAGGCATGAAATTGGAATAATATCGTCCAATCACTGAATGGTTCCCAGAGCAATTATCCCCTGCATTATTATATGTCACTGATAAACTAGTATTATATAAAGTGGTCTAAACATTTGTCCCCTAGCTATGATGTACTGAGTCACACCCGTAACTACTAATAGCCCGTGGGCTCTGGAAGATGCAAAAGTAATGAAAGTACTTACCTGAACTTCACCCACTGTACTATTTGACAGTAGAGAGCCCATCCTTTGTACATCACAGCAGATCATTACTTTAAGAAGCAACACCTGTGGTAGGCTTGTGATTAACTACTACACCAGAAGTTTTGTGTCACTACCCTATACTCCAATCTTCCCTCTTTCTTTCTGTAGCAGCTCTCTGAGGGAATAATGGGCCTCAAATCAGTCTGAGGACCCCTCGCAACAAAGAATCTTAAGTGCACCTCAACTCTTCACCTGCCTCCTGGGAGGCAAAGATTAGACTGGCTAATCAGTGAGGTGTGAGGGATAGAATACTCTTGGTTTGTGTGACTCTTTGCCTCCTTCTAATGGACAGGAGTTGAATCCCAGCAGTAATGGACTCATGGACTCTCACCACCTTTAAAAAAAAAGAGAGGTTACAGTATGTAGAGCGGTGATCAGAACAGGATGTGTTTAGTGTAGTAGTTTGTATATCAATTAGTGTGTTAGTAATTAGTATGTGTGTATTTAAATGTGTATGATTGTGTGTGTATATATGTGCGTCTGTGTATGTATATATATATATATATATATGTGTGTGTGTGTGTCTGTTTATATGTGTGTGAGTATGTATGCATGCATGTGTGCGTGCTTCTGTATATATTAGTTTGAGTATGCATGTGTCTGTGTATGTATATATATATATATATATATATATATATATGTGTGTGTGTGTGTATATATGTGCGTCTGTGTATGTGTATATATATATATATATATATATATATATATATATATATATATGTGTGTGTGTGCACGTATGCATGAATGTGTGCGTGTATGTATATATGTACAGTGGTTAGTACAGGGTGCTGTGTGTGTGTAGTACAGTGATTAGTACAGGGTACTGTGTGTGTGTGTAGTACAGTGATTAGTACAGGATGCTGTGTGTGTGTGTAGTACAGTGATTAGTACAGGGTGCTGTGTGTGTGTGTAGTACAGTGATTAGTACAGGGTGCTGTGTGTGTGTGTAGTACAGTGATTAGTACAGGGTTCTGTGTGTGTAGTACAGGGTGCTGTGTGTGTGTAATACAGTGATTAGTACAGGGTGCTGTGTGTGTAGTACAGGGTGCTGTGTGTGTAGTACAGGGTGCTGTGTGTGTAGTACAGTGATTAGTACAGGCTGCTGTGTGTGTAGTACAGGATGCTGTGTGTGTTTAGTACAGTGATTAGTACAGGCTGCTGTGTGTGTAGTACAGGATGCTGTGTGTGTAGTACAGTGATTAGTACAGGGTGCTGTGTGTGTAGTACAGGGTGCTGTTTGTGTGTAGTACAGTGATTAGTACAGGGTGTTGTGTGTGTGTAGTACAGGGTGCTGTGTGTGTGTAGTGCAGTGATTAGTACAGGGTGCTGTGTTTGTGTAGTGCAGTGATTAGTACAGGGTGCTGTGTGTTTGTGTAGTACAGTGATTATTACAGGGTGCTGTGTGTGTGTAGTACAGTGATTAGTACAGGGTGCTGTGTTTGTGTAGTACAGGGTGTAGTGCAGTGATTAGTACAGGGTGCTGTGTGTGTGTAGTACAGTGATTAGTACAGGGTGCTGTGTGTGTGTAGTGCAGTGATTAGTACAGGGTGCTGTGTGTGTGTAGTACAGTGATTAGTACAGGATGCTGTGTGTGTAGTACAGTGATTAGTACAGGGTGCTGTGTGTGTGTGTAGTACAGTGATTAGTACAGGGTACTGTGTTTGTGTGTAGTACAGTGATTAGTACAGGGTGCTGTGTGTGTGTGTAGTACAGTGATTAGTACAGGGTGCTGTGTGTGTGTAGTACAGTGATTAGTACAGGGTGCTGTGTGTGTAGTACAGGGTGCTGTGTGTGTAGTACAGTGATTAGTACAGGCTGCTGTGTGTGTAGTACAGGATGCTGTGTGTGTTTAGTACAGTGATTAGTACAGGCTGCTGTGTGTGTAGTACAGGATGCTGTGTGTGTAGTACAGTGATTAGTACAGGGTGCTGTGTGTGTAGTACAGGGTGCTGTTTGTGTGTAGTACAGTGATTAGTACAGGGTGTTGTGTGTGTGTAGTACAGGGTGCTGTGTGTGTGTAGTGCAGTGATTAGTACAGGGTGCTGTGTTTGTGTAGTGCAGTGATTAGTACAGGGTGCTGTGTGTTTGTGTAGTACAGTGATTATTACAGGGTGCTGTGTGTGTGTAGTACAGTGATTAGTACAGGGTGCTGTGTTTGTGTAGTACAGGGTGTAGTGCAGTGATTAGTACAGGGTGCTGTGTGTGTGTAGTACAGTGATTAGTACAGGGTGCTGTGTGTGTGTGTAGTGCAGTGATTAGTACAGGGTGCTGTGTGTGTGTAGTACAGTGATTAGTACAGGATGCTGTGTGTGTAAAACAGTGATTAGTACAGGGTGCTGTGTGTGTGTGTAGTACAGTGATTAGTACAGGGTGCTGTGTGTAGTGCTGTGTGTGTGTAGTACAGTGATTAGTACAGGGTGCTGTGTGTGTAGTACAGTGATTAGTACAGGGTGCTGTGTGTGTGTGTAGTACAGTGATTAGTACAGGGTACTGTGTGTGTGTGTAGTACAGTGATTAGTACAGGGTGCTGTGTGTGTGTAGTACAGTGATTAGTACAGGGTGCTGTGTGTGTAGTACAGGATGCTGTGTGTGTAGTACAGTGATTAGTACAGGATGCTGTGTGTGTGTAGTACAGTGATTAGTACAGGGTGCTGTGTGTGTGTAGTACAGTGATTAGTACAGGGTGCTGTGTGTGTGTAGTACAGTTATTAGTACAGGGTGCTGTGTGTGTAGTACAGGATGCTGTGTTTGTGTGTGTAGTACAGTGATTAGTACAGGATGCTGTGTGTGTGTAGTACAGTGATTAGTACAGGATGCTGTGTGTGTGTAGTACAGTGATTAGTACAGGGTGCTGTGTGTGTAGTACAGTGATTAGTACAGGGTGCTGTGTGTGTGTGTAGTACAGTGATTAGTACAGGGTGCTGTGTGTGTGTAGTACAGTGATTATTACAGGGTGCTTTTGTGTGTGTAGTACAGTGATTAGTATAGGGTGCTGTGTGTGTGTGTAGTACAGTGATTTGTACAGGGTGCTGTGTGTGTGTGTAGTACAGTGATTAGTACAGGGTGCTGTGTGTGTGTAGTACAGTGATTAGTACAGGGTGCTGTGTGTGTAGTACAGGATGCTGTGTGTGTGTAGTACAGTGATTAGTACAGGGTGCTGTGTGTGTAGTACAGTGATTAGTACAGGATTGTGTGTGTGTGGTACAGTGATTAGTACAGGGTGCTGTGTGTGTAGTACAGGATGCTGTGTGTGTAGTACAGTGATTAGTACAGGGTGCTGTGTGTGTGTAGTACAATGATTAGTACAGGGTGCTGTGTGTGTAGCACAGTGATTAGTACAGGGTGCTGTGTGTGTGTAGTACAGTGATTAGTACAGGGTGCTGTGTGTGTAGTACAGGATGCTGTGTGTGTGTGTAGTGCAGTGATTAGTACAGGGTGCTGTGTGTGTATAGTGCAGTGATTAGTACAGGGTGCTGTGTGTGTGTAGTACAGTGATTAGTACAGGCCGCTGTGTGTGTAGTACAGTGATTAGTACAGGGTGCTGTGTGTGTAGTACAGGATGCTGTGTGTGTGTGTAGTACAGTGATTAGTACAGGGTGCTGTGTGTGTAGTACAGTGATTAGTACAGGGTGCTGTGTGTGTGTGTAGTACAGGGTGCTGTGTGTGTAGTACAGGATGCTGTGTGTGTGTGTGTAGTACAGTGATTAGTACAGGATGCTGTGTATGTGTAGTACAGTGATTAGTACAGGGTGCTGTGTGTGTAGTACAGGATGCTGTGTTTGTGTGTGTAGTACAGTGATTAGTACAGGATGCTGTGTGTGTGTAGTACAGTGATTAGTACAGGATGCTGTGTGTGTGTAGTACAGTGATTAGTACAGGGTGCTGTGTGTGTGTAGTAAAGTGATTAGTACAGGGTGCTGTGTGTGTGTAGTACAGTGATTAGTACAGGGTGCTGTGTGTGTAGTACAGGATGCTGTGTTTGTGTGTAGTACAGTGATTAGTACAGGATGCTGTGTGTGTGTAGTACAGTGATTAGTACAGGGTGCTGTGTGTGTGTGTAGTACAGTGATTAGTACAGGGTGCTGTGTGTGTGTGTAGTACAGTGATTAGTACAGGGTGCTGTGTGTGTGTGTAGTACAGTGATTAGTACAGGGTGCTGTGTGTGTGTAGTACAGTGATTATTACAGGGTGCTTTTGTGTGTGTAGTACAGTGATTAGTATAGGGTGCTGTGTGTGTGTGTGTAGTACAGTGATTTGTACAGGGCGCTGTGTGTGTGTGTAGTACAGTGATTAGTACAGGGTGCTGTGTGTGTGTGTGTGTGTGTAGTACAGTGATTAGTACAGGGTGCTGTGTGTGTAGTACAGGATTGTGTGTGTGTGGTACAGTGATTAGTACAGGGTGCTGTGTGTGTAGTACAGGATGCTGTGTGTGTGTAGTACAGTGATTAGTACAGGATGCTGTGTGTGTGTGTAGTACAATGATTAGTACAGGGTGCTGTGTGTGTAGCACAGTGATTAGTACAGGGTGCTGTGTGTGTAGTACAGGGTGCTGTGTGTGTGTAGTACAGTGATTAGTACAGGGTGCTGTGTGTGTAGTACAGGATGCTGTGTGTGTGTAGTGCAGTGATTAGTACAGGGTGCTGTGTGTGTAGTGCACTGATTAGTACAGGGTGCTGTGTGTGTATAGTGCAGTGATTAGTACAGGGTGCTGTGTGTGTGTAGTACAGTGATTAGTACAGGCCGCTGTGTGTGTAGTACAGTGATTAGTACAGGGTGCTGTGTGTGTAGTACAGGATGCTGTGTGTGTGTGTAGTACAGTGATTAGTACAGGGTGCTGTGTGTGTAGTACAGTGATTAGTACAGGGTGCTGTGTGTGTGTGTAGTACAGGGTGCTGTGTGTGTGTGTAGTACAGTGATTAGTACAGGATGCTGTGTGTGTGTAGTACAGTGATTAGTACAGGGTGCTGTGTGTGTGTAGTACAGTGATTAGTACATGGTGCTCTGTGTGTGTAGTACAGTGATTAGTACAGGGTTCTTGTGTGTAGTACAGGGTGCTGTGTGTGTGTAGTACAATGATTAGTACAGGGTGCTGTGTGTGTAGTACAATGATTAGTACAGGGTGCTGTGTGTGTGTGTAGTACAGTGATTAGTACAGGGTGCTGTGTGTGTGTGTAGTACAGTGATTTGTACAGGGCGCTGTGTGTGTGTGTAGTACAGTGATTAGTACAGGGTGCTGTGTGTGTAGTACAGTGATTAGTACAGGGTGCTGTGTGTGTAGTACAGTGATTAGTACAGGATTGTGTGTGTGTGGTACAGTGATTAGTACAGGGTGCTGTGTGTGTAGTACAGGATGCTGTGTGTGTGTAGTACAGTGATTAGTACAGGATGCTGTGTGTTTGTAGTGCAGTGATTAGTACAGGGTGCTGTGTGTGTGTAGTACAATGATTAGTACAGGGTGCTGTGTGTGTAGCACAGTGATTAGTACAGGGTGCTGTGTGTGTAGTACAGGGTGCTGTGTGTGTGTAGTACAGTGATTAGTACAGGGTGCTGTGTGTGTAGTACAGTGATTAGTACTGGATTGTGTGTGTGTGGTACAGTGATTAGTACAGGGTGCTGTGTGTGTAGTACAGGATGCTGTGTGTGTGTAGTACAGTGATTAGTACAGGATGCTGTGTGTTTGTAGTGCAGTGATTAGTACAGGGTGCTGTGTGTGTGTGTAGTACAATGATTAGTACAGGGTGCTGTGTGTGTAGCACAGTGATTAGTACAGGGTGCTGTGTGTGTAGTACAGGGTGCTGTGTGTGTGTAGTACAGTGATTAGTACAGGGTGCTGTGTGTGTAGTACAGGATGCTGTGTGTGTAGTGCAGTGATTAGTACAGGGTGCTGTGTGTGTAGTGCAGTGATTAGTACAGGGTGCTGTGTGTGTATAGTGCAGTGATTAGTACAGGGTTCTGTGTGTGTGTAGTACAGTGATTAGTACAGGCCGCTGTGTGTGTAGTACAGTGATTAGTACAGGGTGCTGTGTGTGTAGTACAGGATGTTGTGTCTGTGTGTAGTACAGTGATTAGTACAGGGTGCTGTGTGTGTGTGTAGTACAGTGATTAGTACAGGGTGCTGTGTGTGTAGTACAGTGATTAGTACAGGGTGCTGTTTGTGTGTGTAGTACAGGGTGCTGTGTGTGTAGTACAGGATGCTGTGTGTGTGTGTAGTACAGTGATTAGTACAGGATGCTGTGTGTGTGTAGTACAGTGATTAGTACAGGGTGCTGTGTGTGTGTAGTACAGTGATTAGTACATGGTGCTCTGTGTGTGTGTGTAGTACAGTGATTAGTACAGGGTTCTTGTGTGTAGTACAGGGTGCTGTGTGTGTGTAGTACAATGATTAGTACAGGGTGCTGTGTGTGTAGTACAATGATTAGTACAGGGTGCTGTGTGTGTGTGTAGTACAGTGATTAGTACAGGATGCTGTGTGTGTGTAGTACAGTGATTAGTACAGGATGCTGTGTGTGTGTAGTACAGGATGCTGTGTGTTTGTAGTGCAGTGATTAGTACAGGGTGCTGTGTGTGTGTGTGTAGTACAATGATTAGTACAGGGTGCTGTGTTTGTGTAGTGCAGTGATTAGTACAGGGTGCTGTGTGTGTGTAGTACAGTGATTAGTACAGGGTGCTGTGTGTGTAGTACAGTGATTAGTACAGGGTGCTGTGTGTGTGTAGTACAGTGATTAGTACAGGGTGCTGTGTGTGTGTAGTACAGTGATTTGTACAGGGCGCTGTGTGTGTGTGTAGTACAGTGATTAGTACAGGGTGCTGTGTGTGTGTGTGTGTGTGTAGTACAGTGATTAGTACAGGGTGCTGTGTGTGTAGTACAGGATGCTGTGTGTGTGTAGTACAGTGATTAGTACAGGGTGCTGTGTGTGTAGTACAGTGATTAGTACAGGATTGTGTGTGTGTGGTACAGTGATTATACAGGGTGCTGTGTGTGTAGTACAGGATGCTGTGTGTGTGTAGTACAGTGATTAGTACAGGATGCTGTGTGTTTGTAGTGCAGTGATTAGTACAGGGTGCTGTGTGTGTGTGTAGTACAATGATTAGTACAGGGTGCTGTGTGTGTAGCACAGTGATTAGTACAGGGTGCTGTGTGTGTAGTACAGGGTGCTGTGTGTGTGTAGTACAGTGATTAGTACAGGGTGCTGTGTGTGTAGTACAGGATGCTGTGTGTGTAGTGCAGTGATTAGTACAGGGTGCTGTGTGTGTAGTGCAGTGATTAGTACAGGGTGCTGTGTGTGTATAGTGCAGTGATTAGTACAGGGTGCTGTGTGTGTGTAGTACAGTGATTAGTACAGGCCGCTGTGTGTGTAGTACAGTGATTAGTACAGGGTGCTGTGTGTGTAGTACAGGATGCTGTGTGTGTGTGTAGTACAGTGATTAGTACAGGGTGCTGTGTGTGTAGTACAGTGATTAGTACAGGGTGCTGTGTGTGTAGTACAGGATGTTGTGTGTGTGTGTGTAGTACAGTGATTAGTACAGGATGCTGTGTGTGTGTAGTACAGTGATTAGTACAGGGTGCTGTGTGTGTGTAGTACAGTGATTAGTACATAGTGCTCTGTGTGTGTGTAGTACAGTGATTAGTACAGGGTTCTTGTGTGTAGTACAGGGTTATGTGTGTGTGTAGTACAATGATTAGTACAGGGTGCTGTGTGTGTAGTACAATGATTAGTACAGGGTGCTGTGTGTGTGTGTAGTAGAGTGATTAGTACAGGATGCTGTGTGTGTGTAGTACAGTGATTAGTACAGGGTGCTGTGTGTGTAGTACAGTGATTAGTACAGGGTGCTGTGTGTGTGTAGTACAGTAATTAGTACAGGGTGCTGTGTGTGTGTAGTACAGTGATTAGTACAGGGTGCTGTGTGTGTGTGTAGTACAGTGATTAGTACAGGATGCTGTGTGTGTGTAGTGCAGTGATTAGTACAGGGTGCTGTGTGTGTAGTACAGTGATTAGTACAGGGTGCTGTGTGTGTGTAGTACAGTGATTAGTACAGGGTGCTGTGTGTGTGTGTAGTACAGTGATTAGTACAGGATGCTGTATGTGTAGTACAGTGATTAGTACAGGATGCTGTGTGTGTAGTACAGTGATTAGTACAGGATGCTGTGTGTGTGTGTAGTACAGTGATTAGTACAGGATGCTGTGTGTGTATAGTACAGGATGCTCTGTGTGTGTGTGTAGCACAGTAATTAGTACAGGATGATGTGTGTCTATAGTGCAGTAATTATTACAGGGCGCTGTGTGTGTGTGTAGTACAGTGATTAGTACAGAGTGCTGTGTGTGTGTGTAGTACAGTGATTATTACAGGGTGCTGTGTGTGTGTGTATGTAGTACAGTGATTAGTACAGGGTGCTGTGTGTGTGTGTGTGTAGTACAGTGATTAGTACAGGATGCTGTGTGTGTAGTACAGTGATTAGTACAGGGTGCTGTATGTGTAGTACAGGGTGCTGTGTGTGTGTGTAGTACAGTGATTAGTACAGGTGCTGTGTGTGTGTAGTACAGTGATTAGTACAGGGTGCTGTGTGTGTGCAGGGCAGTGATTAGTACAGGGTGCTGTGTGTGTGTAATGCAGTGATTAGTACAGGGTGATGTGTTTGTGTAGTGCAGTGATTAGTACAGGTGCTGTGTGTGTAGTACAGTGATTAGTACAGGGTGCTGTGTTTGTGTAGTGCAGTGATTAGTACAGGGTGCTGTGTGTGTGTGTGTAGTACAGTGATTAGTACAGGGTGCTGTGTGTGTGTAGTACAGTGATTAGTACAGTGTGCTGTGTGTGTGATTAGTACAGGGTGCTGTGTGTGTGTCTTGTACAGTGATTAGTACACAATGCTGTGTGTGTAGTACAGAGATTAGTACAGTATGCTGTGTCTGTAGTACAGTGATTAGTACAGGGTGCTGTGTGTGTGTGTAGTACAGTGATTAATACAGTGTGCTCTGTGTGTGTGTAGTACAGTGATAAGTACAGGGTGCTGTGTGTGTGTGTGTAGTGCATTGATTACTACAGGGTACTGTGTGTGTGTAGTACAGTGATTAGTACAGGGTGCTGTGTGTGTGTGTGTAGTGCATTGATTACTACAGGGTACTGTGTGTGTGTAGTACAGTGATTAGTACAGGGTGCTGTGTTTGTAGTACAGGGTGCTGTGTGTAGTACAGTGATTAGTACAGTGTGCTGTGTGTGTGATTAGTACAGGGTGCTGTGTATGTGTGTTGTACAGTGATTAGTACACGATGCTGTGTGTGTGTGTAGTACAGTGATTAGTACAGGGTGCTGTGTGTGTAGTACAGTGATAAGTACAGGGTGCTGTGTGTGTGTAGTGCATTGATTACTACAGGGTACTGTGTGTGTAGTGTAGTGATTAGTACAGGGTGTGTGTGTGTAGTACAGTGATTAGTACAGGGTGCTGTGTGTGTGTAGTACAGTGATTAGTTCAGGGTGCTGTGTGTGTGTAGTACAGCGATTAGTTCAGGGTGCTGTGTGTGTGTAGTACAGTGATTAGTTCAGGGTGCTGTGTGTGTGTAGTACACTGATTAGTACAGGGTGCTGTGTGTGTGTAGTGCAGTGATTAGTACAGAGTGCTGAGTGTGTGTAGTGCAGTGATTAGTACAGGGTGCTGTGTTTGTGCAGTGATTAGTACAGGGTGCTGTAAGTGTGTAGTGCAGTGATTAGTACAGGGTGCTGTGTTTGTGTAGTGCAGTGATTAGTTTAGGGTACTGGGTTTGTGTAGTGCAGTGATTAGTATAGGGTGCTGTGTTTGTGTAGTGCAGTGATTAGTACAGGGTGCTGTGTGTGTGTAGTGCAGTGATTAGTACAGGATGCTGTGTTTGTGTAGTGCAGTGATTAGTACAGGGTGCTGCATGTGTGTAGTGCAGTGATTAGTACAGGTGCTGTGTTTGTGTACTGCAATGATTAGTACAGGGTGCTGTGTGTGTGTAGTGCAGTGATTAGTACAGGGTGCTGTGTGTGTGCAGGGCAGTGATTAGTACAGGGTGCTGTGTGTGTGTGTAGTACAGGGTGCTGTGTGTGTGTGTGTAGTACAGGGTGCTGTGTGTGTGTGTACTACAGTGATTAGTACAGGTGCTGTGTGTGTGTAGTATAGTGATTAGTACAGGGTGCTGTGTGTGTGCAGGGCAGTGATTAGTACAGGGTGCTGTGTTTGTGTAATGCAGTGATTAGTACAGGGTGATGTGTTTGTGTAGTGCAGTGATTAGTACAGGTGCTGTGTGTGTAGTACAGTGATTAGTACAGGGTGCTGTGTTTGTGTAGTGCAGTGATTAGTACAGGGTGCTGTGTGTGTGTGTAGTACAGTGATTAGTACAGGGTGCTGTGTTTGTGTAGTGCAGTGATTAGTACAGGGTGCTGTGTGTGTGTAGTACAGTGATTACTACAGGGTACTGTGTTTGTGTAGTGCAGTGATTAGTACTGGGTGCTGTGTTTGTGTAGTGCAGTGATTAGTATAGGGTGCTGTGTTTGTGTAGTGCAGTGATTAGTACAGGGTGCTGTGTGTGTGTAGTACAGTGATTAGTACAGGGTGCTGTGTGTGTGTAGTACAGTGATTAGTACAGGGTGCTGTGTGTGTGTAGTGCAGTGATTAGTACAGGGTGCTGTGTGTGTGTAGTACAGTGATTAGTACAGGGTGCTGTGTGTGTGTGTGTAGTACAGGGTGCTGTGTGTGTAGTGCAGTGATTAGTACAGGGTGCTGTGTTTGTGTAGTGCAGTGATTAGTACAGGGTGCTGTGTTTGTGTAGTGCAGTGATTAGTACAGGGTGCTGTGTTTGTGTAGTGCAGTGATTAGTACAGGGTGCTGTGTGTTTGTGTAGTACAGTGATTATTACAGGGTGCTGTGTGTGTGTAGTACAGTGATTAGTACAGGGCGCTGTGTGTGTGTAGTACAGGGTGCTGTGTGTGTGTACTGCAGTGATTAGTACAGGGCTCTGTGTGTGATTAGTACAGGGTGCTGTGTGTGTAGTACAGTGATTAGTACAGGGTGCTGTGTGTGTGTGTGTGTGTGTGTGTGTGTGTGTAGTACAGTGATTAGTACAGGGTGCTGTGTGTGTAGTGCATTGATTACTACAGGGTACTGTGTGTGTGTAGTACAGGGATTAGTACAGGGTGCTGTGTGTGTGTAGTACAGTGATTAGTACAGGGTGCTGTGTGTGTGTAGTGCAGTGATTAGTACAGGGCTCTGTGTGTGATTAGTACAGGGTGCTGTATGTGTAGTACAGTGATTAGTACAGGGTGCTGTGTGTGTGTAGTACAGTGATTAGTACAGTGTTCTGTGTGTGTGTGTAGTGCAGTGATTAGTACAGGGTGCTGTGTGTGTGTAGTACAGTGATTAGTACAGGGTGATGTGTTTGTGTAGTGCAGTGATTAATACAGGGTGCTGTGTGTGTGTAGTACAGGGTGCTGTGTGTGTGTAGTGCAGTGATTAGTACAGGGTGCTGTGTGTGTGTAGTACAGTGATTAGTACAGGTGCTGTGTTTGTGTAGTGCAGTGATTAGTACAGGGTGCTGTGTGTGTGTAGTACAGTGATTAGTACAGGGTGCTGTGTGTATGTAGTACAGTGATTAGTACAGGGTGCTGTGTGTGTGTAGTACAGTGATTAGTACAGGGTGCTGTGTTTGTGTAGTGCATTGATTAGTACAGGGTGCTGTGTGTGTGTGTAGTACAGTGATTAGTACAGGGTGCTGTGTGTGTGTAGTGCAGTGATTAGTACAGGGTGCTGTGTGTGTGTAGTACAGTGATTAGTACAGGGTGCTGTGTGTGTGTGTAGTACAGTGATTAGTACAGGGTGGTGTGTGTGTGTAGTACAGTGATTAGTACAGGGTGGTGTGTGTGTGTAGTACAGTGATTAGTACAGGGTGCTGTGTGTGTGTAGTACAGTGATTAGTACAGGGTGCTGTGTGTATGTAGTACAGTGATTAGTACAGGGTGCTGTGTGTGTGTAGTAGAGTGATTAGTACAGGGTGCTGTGTGTGTAGTACAGGGTGCTGTGTGTGTGTAGTGCAGTGATTAGTACAGGGTGCTGTGTGTGTGTGTAGTACAGTGATTAGTACAGGGTGCTGTGTGTGTGTAGTACAGTGATTAGTACAGGGTGCTGTGTGTGTGTAGTACAGTGATTAGTACAGGGTGCTGTGTGTGTAGTACAGGGTGCTGTGTGTGTGTAGTACAGTGATTAGTACAGGGTGCTGTGTGTGTGTAGTACAGTGATTAGTACAGGGTGCTGTGTGTGTGTGTAGTGCAGTGATTAGTACAGGGTGCTGTGTGTGTGTGTAGTACAGTGATTAGTACAGGGTGCTGTGTGTGTGTAGTACAGTGATTAGTACAGGGTGCTGTGTGTGTGTAGTGCAGTGATTAGTACAGGGTGCTGTGTGTGTAGTACAGGGTGCTGTGTGTGTGTAGTATAGTGATTAGTACAGGGTGCTGTGTGTGTGTAGTACAGTGATTAGTACAGGGTGCTGTGTGTGTGTGTAGTGCAGTGATTAGTACAGGGTGCTGTGTGTGTGTGTAGTACAGTGATTAGTACAGGGTGCTGTGTGTGTGTAGTGCAGTGATTAGTACAGGGTGCTGTGTGTGTAGTACAGGGTGCTGTGTGTGTGTAGTACAGTGATTAGTACAGGGTGCTGTGTGTGTGTAGTACAGTGATTAGTACAGGGTGCTGTGTGTGTGTAGTACAGTGATTAGTACAGGGTGCTGTGTGTGTGTAGTGCAGTGATTAGTACAGGGTGCTGTGTGTGTAGTACAGGGTGCTGTGTGTGTGTAGTACAGTGATTAGTACAGGGTGCTGTGTGTGTGTAGTGCAGTGATTAGTACAGGGTGCTGTGTGTGTGTGTAGTACAGTGATTAGTACAGGGTGCTGTGTGTGTGTAGTACAGTGATTAGTACAGGGTGCTGTGTGTGTGTGTAGTACAGTGATTAGTACAGGGTGCTGTGTGTGTGTGTAGTACAGTGATTAGTACAGGGTGCTGTGTGTGTGTAGTACAGTGATTACTACAGGGTGCTGTGTGTGTGTGTAGTGCAGTGATTAGTACAGGGTGCTGTGTGTGTGTAGTGCAGTGATTAGTACAGGGTGCTGTGTGTGTGTAGTACAGTGATTAGTACAGGGTGCTGTGTGTGTGTGTAGTGCAGTGATTAGTACAGGGTGCTGTGTGTGTGTGTAGTACAGTGATTAGTACAGGGTGCTGTGTGTGTAGTGCAGTGATTAGTACAGGGTGCTGTGTGTGTGTGTAGTGCAGTGATTAGTACAGGGTGCTGTGTGTGTGTAGTGCAGTGATTAGTACAGGTGCTGTGTGTGTGTAGTACAGTGATTAGTACAGGGTGCTGTGTGTGTGTAGTGCAGTGATTAGTACAGGGTGCTGTGTGTGTGTGTAGTACAGTGATTAGTACAGGTGCTGTGTGTGTGTAGTACAGTGATTAGTACAGGGTGCTGTGTGTGTGTAGTGCAGTGATTAGTACAGGGTGCTGTGTGTGTGTGTGTAGTACAGTGATTAGTACAGGGTGCTGTGTGTGTGTAGTGCAGTGATTAGTACAGGGTGCTGTGTGTGTGTAGTACAGTGATTAGTACAGGGTGCTGTGTGTGTGTAGTGCAGTGATTAGTACAGGTGCTGTGCGTGTGTAGTACAGTGATTAGTACAGGTGCTGTGTGTGTGTGTAGTACAGTGATTAGTACAGGGTGCTGTGTGTGTGTGTGTAGTGCAGTGATTAGTACAGGGTGCTGTGTGTGTGTAGTGCAGTGATTAGTACAGGGTGCTGTGTGTGTGTGTTTAGTACAGTGATTAGTACAGGGTGCTGTGTGTGTGTGTAGTACAGGGTGCTGTGTGTGTGTGTGTAGTACAGTGATTAGTACAGGGTGCTGTGTGTGTGTAGTGCAGTGATTAGTACAGGGTGCTGTGTGTGTGTAGTGCAGTGATTAGTACAGGGTGCTGTGTGTGTGTAGTACAGTGATTAGTACAGGGTGCTGTGTGTGTGTAGTGCAGTGATTAGTACAGGGTGCTGTGTGTGTGTAGTACAGTGATTAGTACAGGGTGCTGTGTTTGTGTAGTGCAGTGATTAGTACAGGGTGCTGTGTGTGTGTGTAGTACAGGGTGCTGTGTGTGTGTAGTACAGTGATTAGTACAGGGTGCTGTGTGTGTGTAGTACAGTGATTAGTACAGGGTGCTGTGTGTGTGTAGTACAGTGATTAGTACAGGGTGCTGTGTGTGTGTAGTGCAGTGATTAGTACAGCTGCTGTGTTTGTGTAGTGCAGTGATTAGTACAGGGTGCTGTGTGTGTAGTACAGGGTGCTGTGTGTGTGTGTAGTACAGTGATTAGTACAGGGTGCTGTGTGTGTGTAGTGCAGTGATTAGTACAGGGTGCTGTGTGTAGTGCAGTGATTAGTACAGGGTGCTGTGTGTGTGTGTAGTACACTGATTAGTACAGGGTGCTGTGTGTGTGTAGTGCAGTGATTAGTACAGGGTGCTGTGTGTGTGTAGTACAGTGATTAGTACAGGGTGCTGTGTGTGTGTAGTACAGTGATTAGTACAGGTGCTGTGTGTGTAGTACAGTGATTAGTACAGGTGCTGTGTGTGTAGTACAGTGATTAGTACAGGGTGCTGTGTGTGTGTAGTACAGTGATTAGTACAGGATGCTGTGTGTGTGTAGTGCAGTGATTAGTACAGGGTGATGTGTTTGTGTAGTGCAGTGATTAGTACAGGGTGCTGTGTGTGTGTAGTACAGGGTGCTGTGTGTGTGTAGTACAGTGATTAGTACAGGGTGCTGTGTTTGTGTAGTGCAGTGATTAGTACAGGGTGCTGTGTGTGTGTGTAGTACAGTGATTATTACAGGGTGCTGTGTGTGTAGTACAGTGATTAGTACAGGGTGCTGTGTGTGTGTAGTACAGTGATTAGTACAGGGTGCTGTGTTTGTGTAGTGCAGTGATTAGTACAGGGTGCTGTGTGTGTGTGTAGTACAGGGTGCTGTGTGTGTGTAGTACAGTGATTAGTACAGGGTGCTGTGTGTGTGTAGTACAGTGATTAGTACAGGGTGCTGTGTGTGTGTGTAGTACAGTGATTAGTACAGGGTGCTGTGTGTGTGTAGTGCAGTGATTAGTACAGGGTGCTGTGTGTGTGTGTGTGTGTAGTACAGTGATTAGTACAGGGTGCTGTGTGTGTGTAGTGCAGTGATTAGTACAGGGTGCTGTGTGTGTGTAGTACAGTGATTAGTACAGGGTGCTGTGTTTGTGTAGTGCAGTGATTAGTACAGGGTGCTGTGTGTGTGTAGTACAGTGATTAGTACAGGGTGCTGTGTGTGTGTAGTGCAGTGATTAGTACAGGGTGCTGTGTGTGTGTAGTACAGTGATTAGTACAGGGTGCTGTGTGTGTGTAGTGCAGTGATTAGTACAGGGTGCTGTGTGTGTGTGTGTAGTACAGGGTGCTGTGTGTGTGTAGTACAGTGATTAGTACAGGGTGCTTTGTGTGTGTAGTGCAGTGATTAGTACAGGGTGCTGTGTGTGTGTGTAGTACAGGGTGCTGTGTGTGTGTAGTGCAGTGATTAGTACAGGGTGCTGTGTTTGTGTAGTGCAGTGATTAGTACAGGGTGCTGTGTGTGTGTAGTACAGTGATTAGTACAGGGTGCTGTGTGTGTGTGTAGTACAGTAATTAGTACAGGGTGCTGTGTGTGTGTAGTGCAGTGATTAGTACAGGGTGCTGTGTGTGTGTGTAGTACAGTGATTAGTACAGGGTGCTGTGTGTGTGTAGTGCAGTGATTAGTACAGGGTGCTGTGTGTGTGTAGTACAGT